>NC_068437.1:31429819-31684819 GCF_023373465.1 Oncorhynchus keta
TGAAACTGTAGACACGCTCCAGAGCTCACTGTTAAATCAATTAAACAACATTATTCTTTATATTTCTCTCCCTGTCTCTCTCTTGCTCTGTCTGTGCTCAGCCCTGGTGTTTGAATAGAGAGGTTAGAGTGATAAGATCTGAGTAATTCATCACACACACACACACACACACACACACACACACACACACACACACACACACACACACACACACACACACACACACACACACACACACACACACACACACACACACACACACACACACACACACACTCCCATACTCACACACATACACACACACACACACCAGCTCCCATACTCACTCACTCACTCACTCACCACTCACTCACTCACTCACTCACTCACCACCACTCACTCACTCACTCACTCACTCACTCACTCACTCACTCACTCACTCACTCACTCACTCACTCACTCACTCACTCACTCACTCACTCACTCACTCACACACACACACACACACACACACACACACACACACACACACACACACACACACACACACACACACACACACACACACACACACACACACACACACACACACACACACACACACTGCCTAACCTGGGTTTCCATAACAACCCCACCACCAGGGTGTACGTACATGTGGAACAGAATTATATAAGAGGAGGGAGAAGGGATGAAAGTGTGTGTGCAGTTACCTGTGGGTGTACATGCGTGCATGTGTGGTGTGTACATTCGTATATGCGTGTTTGTGAGTGAGGCAGTGGAGATGAAAGGGAGACAGTCTCAACATCTGTGTGTTGTACTGGGAGTGGAGCATGCAGCGTCCCTCTCTCATAGATGTAGTGATCTCTGCCACAATGAATCCCTGCTTCACTATCTAGACGAACATGGTGCCATACTGGATGGGCGCCGTTTTACAAGCTTTGATTCTTTTGTTGTTTATCTTTACTTTTCACAAAATGTATCACCTGTCATTTCTTACAGCCAATGTAACGGATGTGAAACGGATAGCTTAGTTAGCGGTGCACGCTAAATAGCGTTTCAATCGGTGACGGCACTTGTTCTGAGACCTTGAAGTAGTAGTTCCCCTTGCGCTGCAAGGGCCGCGGCTTTTGTGGAGCGATGGGTAACGATGCTTCGTGGATGACTGTTGTTGATGTGTGCAGAGGGTCCCTGGTTCACGCCCGGGTACGGGCGAGGGGGCGGTCTAAAGTTATACTGTTACACCAACAAGAACTTTTGAACATGAGATTGGCAGTTACTTACTGTATCTCAAAATTTGACTCAGCTGTGCCCATTCTGTAATTGTGGGGGGATCCTGGCGAGATTAAGGCAAATGGAGAACCGGCCACCTCTTTCCTCCATTTTACTGGCCAAGTCACTTGATAATAAAATGGATCACCTCCGATCGCGAATTTGTTAACAAAGGGACTCTCGAAACTGCAATATTCTCTGCTTTTCTGAAACATGGCTCTCGGACAAGATACCCCTCGTGGCTATCTAACTCGAGGACCTCTCCATTCACCATGTGGACAGGACAGTGGAGTTAGGGGAATGAAGGGGGGGGGGGGGTTGCCTCTTCATCAACATCAAATGTTGTCCTGACTTGAGCGTGGTGAAAGTGTCGACCCATTGTTCACCCACCTTGGAATACCTGATGGTCAAATGCCGACCCTTCTACCTCCCGAGGGAGTTTTCAGGACAAGAAAAATAAGCTGGAACTGAATGTACGAGGCTATAACAAAGCAGGAAAACGTACATCCAGGGGGTGCGTTTTCTGGTTGCCAGAAGAGACGCGATGCCCAACTTCCATCAACACGTCTCCCTTGCCACTAGGGGTGATAAAGTCCTACAGTATCTTAAGAAATAATTCTCCCCCCTTGTCATTTTCACTATTTTGTTGCCTTACAACCTGGAATTAAAATAGATTTTTTTGTGAAGATGCAATATATTTTTTATTGTGAAACAAACAAAAAACAAGACAAAGAAAAACTGAAAACTTGAGCGTGCATAACTATTCATCCCCCCAAAGTCAATACTTTGTAGAGCCACCTTTTGCATCAATTACAGCTGCAAGCCTCTTGGAATATGTCTCTATAAGCTTGGCAAATCTAGCCACTTGGATTTCTGCCCATTCTTCAAGGCAAAACTGCTCCAGCTCCTTCAAGTTGGATGGGTTCTGCTGGTGTACAGCAATCTTTAAGTCATACCACAGATTCTCAATTGGATTGTGGTCTGGGCTTTGATTAGGCCATTCCAAGACGTTTAACGTTTCCCCTTAAACCACTCGAGTGTTGCTTTAGTAGTATGCTTAGGGTCATTGTTCGCTGGAAGGTGAACCTCTGTCCCAGTCTCAAATATCTGGAAGACTGAAAGAGGTTTCCCTCAAGAATTTCCCTGTATTTAGCGCCATCCATCATTGCTTTAATTCTGACCAGTTTCCCAGTCCGTGCCAATGAAAAACATGGATGGGATGGTGTTCTCAGGGTGATGAGAGGTGTTGGATTTGTGCCAGACATAGCGTTTTCCTTGATGGCCAAAAAGCTCTCATTACTCCGAGTACTTTCTTACATATGTTTGGAAAGTCTCCCACATGCCTTTTGGCGAACACCAAACATCTTTGCTTATTTTTTTCTTTAAGCAATGGCTTTTCACTGGACGCTCTTCCATAGAGCCAGCTGCGTGGAGTGTACGGCTTAAAGTGGTTCTATGAACAGATTCTCCAGCTCCTTCAGGGTTATCTTTGGTCTCTTTGTAGCCTTTTTGATTAATGCCCTCCTTGCCTGGTCTGTGAATTTTGGTGTCTGGCCTTCTCTTGGCAGGTTTGTTGTGGTGCCATATTCGTTCCATGTTTTAATAATGGATTTAATGGTGCTCCGTGGGATGTTCAAAGCATGGGATATTTTTTTATAACCCAACCCTGATTGGTACTTCTCCACAGCTTTGTCCCTGACCTGTTTGGAGAGATCCTTGGTCTTTCTGGTGCCGCTTGCTTGGTGGTGCCCCTTGCTTAGTGGTGTTGCAGACTCTGGGGCCTTACAGAACAGGTGTATTTTTACTGAGATCATGTGACAGATCATGTGACACTTAGATTGCACACAGGTGGACTTTATTTAACTATGTGACTTCTGAAGGTAATTGGTTGCACCAGATCTTATTTAGGGACTTCATAGCAAAGGGGGTGAATACATACACGTACACGTTTTCATTTTTTAAAATACATTTAAAAATAAATAAAAATAACTTCACCAATTTGAACTATTTTGTGTATGTCCATTACATGAAATCCAAATAGAAATACATTTAAATGACAGGTTGTAATACAACAAAATAGGAAAAATGTCCAGGGGGATGAATACTTTTGCAAGGCACTGCAGACCACTGTTATTCTACCTGCAAACAAGCATACAAGGCCCTCCCTCGTCTGCCATTCGGGAAATCAGATCATGACTCCATACTCCTGCTTCCTGTTTACAAGCAGAAGCTCAAACAGGAATTAACGTGTCTTGCTCCATTGAGGAATGGTCTCCAGAATCAGAGATTATGCTACAGGACTGGTTTGTTAGCACTGATTGGAATATGTTTAGAGACTCTACCGATAACATTGACAAGCTCACCGCCTCCGTCACCGGCCTCATTAGGCAATGTTTCAGCGACGTTTTCCCCACAGTTAACACTGAGGATGGAGCTAAACTAAAGTATAGGATAACCACATACAGGGCTAACCTTGAGGTTACGGCTGAGGACAGGAACAAGTACAAGAAGTCCCGCTATGACCTCCGCAGAGTCATCAAATGAGCAAAAGGACAATATAGGAATAAGGTGGACTCATATTACACAGGCGGCGATGCCCGCCACATGTGGCAGGGGCTACAGTCCATTACAGATTACAAAGGAATGCCCAGATGAGATCAGCCCAACGACCTCTCTTTTAATCAAATCAAATCAAACTTTATTTGTCACATGCGCCGAATACAACAAGTGTAGACCCTACCGTGAAATGCTTACTTACAAGCCCTTAACCAACAGTGCAGTTCAAGAGTTAAGAAAATATTTACCAAATAAACTAAAGTAACAAATCATAAAGTAACATAATATCAGACAAACTCAATACATTTTATGCCCACTTTGACAATAACAACATCGTGTCGGGTGTGATGGCCACCTCCGACTCAGAAGATTGGGTGGTCTCGCTGTCTGAGGCAGAAGGAGTAAAGTCTTTAATAAGGTCAACACACGCAAGGCTGCGGGGCCCGATGATATTCCAGTGCGTGTCCTCAGAGCATGCGCAGAACAGTTGGCAGGAATATATTCACAGTCATTTTCCCAGTCTGTAATCCCCACACATTTTAAGATGACCACCATAATTCCTGTTCCCAAGAACTCTAAGGCTTCATGCCACAATGACTACCGCCCTGTAGCACTCACTTCTGTAATCATGAAGTGCTTTGAGAGGCTGGTCATGGCACATCTCAACTCCATCTCAGACACCTTAGACCCACTCCAATTTGCATACCGCCCCAACAGATCCGTAGACAATGGATTCTCAATTGCACGCCACACTGCCCTCACCCACCCAGATAAGAGGATTGCCTATGTGAGAATTCTGTTCATTGACTAAAGCTCAGCGTTCAACACCATTGTTCCCTCCAAGCTCATCGCCAAACTTAGGACCCTGGGACTGAACACCTCCCTCTGCAACTGGATCCTGGACTTCCTGACGGGCTGAGGGTAGACAAAATCACCTCCCCAACGCTGACCCACAGGGGTGTGTGCTACGCCCCTCCTGTACTCCCTGTTCACCCACAACTGTTTGGGAACCAAGTTTGTTGCAGACACGACTGTAGTAGGCTTGATCACCGGCAGGATGTTGGTGCCACAATAACAACCTCTCCCTAGAAGTCAGTAAGACCAAGGAGCTGATCGTGGACTACAGGAATCGGGGGGAGGGGGGGCATGCTACTTCGGCAATGCTATCTCTTAATTCACACCTCTGGGAAAGTGGAGGAATTGTGTTTAGAAAAAAATCTCTCTCTCCCACACACGCACATACTCACACACGCTGAGCGAGGTACCTCAGCTGCAGCTCGGCCAATCAATAGCCTCTGGAGAGTTGGAGATGAAGTTTTCATTTCTCTAAAGTTGCTATAATGGCCTAATACCTCCGCCTCACGGCCCACTGAGAAATGTGTGTATGTGTGAGTGTGTATATCTTTGCGAGGATGTAATACTTTTGCCTCACAGCCCAGAGAGAAATGTTGTGTGTTAGTGCCTGCGTGTGTGTTTTGTGTTTAGGTAACAGTGGTGTCTGGGGAAATGTCATAAATGAATTGAGCAGGGAGGAACACGATAATGAAGAAAATGTTTCTGATGGACTACTTACTATGACAACTTCACAGGGGAATTAGGTTTTTGCATGCCTATCTCCTACTTTTGTGTATGGACTGTGGAGCTGTTTTTTTTCTCCCTTGGACACACAGATTATGTTTTTGTGCTTATTGTCCCTGGTGTTGATTTATATAGATGCACCCCCCCACACACACACCTCTCTTTCTCTGGGTTGTTTTTATATGCTGGAGAAGATCAGCTTTTGATTTCTTACTTGTCGAGACATATCATAGTTGACTAAAAATGTCATTGAATCCATCTTTTGATTTAAACCAGAGTATAGTTTGAATCCTAGAGGTCCTCTGTCTGTCTGAGTGCGTATTTGATAATAAAGTTATTTTTAACTGGTCCTATTATACCCAACATCATGAACTCTGCTCTAGGCCCAGTGCCAAGCCTGTCACTGATACATAATAGGCAATATATCAAATTGTGTGAGCAGGTGAGTGTGTAAGTGTGTAAGTGTGTGTAAGTGTGTGTAAGTGTGTGTGTGTGTGTGTGTGTATTGTGATGTCATTTTGCGGATGATGAGAAGTTGACAATGTGCATAGTGATGTCTATGTAACAATATAGCCACACATTAGTCTATTAAAACAGGTTTTCCTGCACGCAGCGTTGACCTACTACAGTAGCTATGTTGGTCTATTGTATTTCAAACAATGTGTACAGTATGCAGGTTGCTTAATGTAGAAACCTTCTCAAGCAGCTTAATTCATACTCTTAGAGGAGGTGCTTCCACAATAATGTGATGTTTGCACACCACACTAATCCCATCATACTACCTTTTCAGGCTTTGTTTTTATACTTACCAAATCATCATGCTTGATTGAGCAAACTTTTTTGTCTTGTAGTAATTAGGTGCCTGCCTGTAGTTCCTTAAACCTTTATTTTAGCAATACATGCTATTGACGAAAAAATCAATCATAGCATATGCCCAGTAGGTGCCCAACATAACAACAGGTGGTCGTGTGCTGGACACAGTCACTCGTATATAAAGTCTATTTCGTCTGTCTGCTTTTCTGATTTCTGTAACCGTTAGCTGACCTGTGTAATATTGACAGAAGCTCAGAAAAAATAATACACATTTACAATAGGTTTATATATAAATACAGCCTAACAATATATATATATATATACACAGTGGGGAGAACAAGTATTTGATACACTGCCGATTTTGCAGGTTTTCCTACTTACAAAGCATGTGGAGGTCTGTAATTTTTTATCATAGGTACACTTCAACTGTGAGAGACGGAATCTAAAACAAAAATCCAGAAAATCACATTGTATGATTTGTAAGTAATTAATTTGCATTTTATTACATGACATAAGTATTTGATGCATCAGAAAAGCAGAACTTAATATTTGGTACAGAAACCTTTGTTTGCAATTACAGAGATCATACGTTTCCTGTAGTTCTTGACCAGGTTTGCACACACTGCAGCAGGGATTTTGGCCCACTCCTCCATACAGACCTTCTTCAGATCCTTCAGGTTTCGGGGCTGTCGCTGGGCAATACAGACTTTCAGCTCCCTCCAAAGATGTTCTATTGGGTTCAGATCTGGAGACTGGCTAGGCCACTCCAGGACCTTGATATGTTTCTTATGGAGCCACTCCTTAGTTGTCCTGGCTGTGTGTTTCGGATCGTTGTCATGCTGGAAGACCCAGCCAAGACCCATCTTCAATGCTCTTACTGAGGGAAGGAGGTTGTTGGCCAAGATCTCACGATACATGGCCCCATCCATCCTCCCCTCAATACGGTCATTCTGTTGCAGAAAAGCATCCCCAAAGAATGATGTTTCCACCTCCATGCTTCACGGTTGGGATGGTGTTTTTGGGGTTGTACTCATCCTTCTTCTTCCGCCAAACACGGCGAGTGGAGTTTAGACCAAAAAGTTATATTTTTGTCTCATCAGACCACATGACCTTCTCCCATTCCTCCTCTGGATCATCCAGATGGTCATTGGCAAACTTCAGACGGGCCTGGACATGCGCTGGCTTGAGCAAGGGGACCTTGTGTGCGCTGCAGGATTTTAATCCATGACGGCGTAGTGTGTTTCTAATGGTTTTCTTTAAGGCTGTGGTCCCAGCTCTCTTCGGGTCATTGACCAGGTCCTGCAGTGTAGTTCTGGGCTGATCCCTCACCTTCCTCATGATTATTGATGCCCCACGAGGTGAGATCTTGCATGGAGCCCCAGACCAAGGTTGATTGACCGTCATCTTGAACTTCTTCCATTTTCTAATAATTGCGCCAACAGTTGTTGCCTTCTCACCAAGCTGCTTGCCTATTGTCCTGTAGCCCATCCCAGCCTTGTGCAGGTCTACAATTGTATCCCTGATGTCCTTACACAGCTCCCTGGTCTTGGCCATTGTGGAGAGGTTGGAGTCTGTTTGATTGAGTGTGTGGACAGGTATTTTGTACAGGTAACGAGTTCAAACAGGTGCAGTTAATAAAGGTAATGAGTGGAGAACAGGAGGGCTTCTTAAAGAAAAACTAACAGGTCTGTGAGAGCCGGGATTCTTACTGGTTGGTAGGTGATCAAATACTTATGTCATGTAATAAAATGCAAATCAATTACTTAAAAATCATACAATGTGATTTTCTGGATTTTTGTTTTAGATTCTGTCTCTCACAGTTGAAGTGTACCTATGATACAAATTACAGACCTCTACATGCTTTGTAAGTAGGAAAACCTGCAAAATCGGCAGTGTATCAAATACTTGTTCTCCCCACTGTATATATGTGTGTGTGTCTTGTAGCCCTGCAGAGGCATGGCTGATCTGCTGCTCTTCTCTCCCAGAGCTTTAATTGCTGCACTTGGCAGACAGTCACGACACCTGGTGATGGGGGGAGTTTAAAGGGAGAAAGAGGTTGGTGAGAAGGGAGGCAGAAAGAGAGAGTGTGTGTGTGTACATGTGTGTGTATGTGCGCGTGCATGTGTGGGCGTGTACGTTAGCAGATCATTAGTTAACTCTGTTTGGTAGCATGATGACCCGAGAAGCAGTAGCCCAGAGAACCAAAGCAGGGCTTAACTAACATGTCAACAGACACACACACACACAAATGCTGACCTTCCCAAAAAACACACACACCCGTCTTTCACACAGGCTAAGCATCACACACGTGTTCCTTGGCCCATGGAGCCCTCAGACAGATCATGGGATGGATCAGAGATCATCTCTGACAACATTGCACACTGATGCTATAGATGTGAGCCATCTTAGCCAAAGTGTGGAGGTACTGATACTGATAGATGCCAGCTAATAGGCAGGAGTCAGAGATGCATGCTGACACATATCTGCAGTATAACGTAATGTAATGTCTGACCCAGATCTGCTTTTCCCACTGACGGTAGAGGAGATCAATAGTCATGAAGGCTGTGTGTGGATGAGTAAAGCTGAACTGTGTTAGCCTGGCTCTTATTTCCCACGTTGATGAAAAGAAAGTGGGTCAATACACTGCTCGTCTACACACATACACACACACACACGCACGCACGCACGCACGCACGCACGCACGCACGCACGCACGCACGCACGCACGCACGCACACACACACACACACACACACACACACACACACACACACACACACACACACACACACACACACACACACACACACACACACACACACACACACACACACACACACACACACACACACACGCGCGCATGCATGCACATTAATACCTATTGTTTAACAGAATACCCTTCTTTCCTATCTTATTTTCAGTCCACTCAGTCCATCTCAAACTTACCTCTCTCTCCCTCTCTCATTGCTCTGCTGTGTTGTGCTCAGTGATCCAGCTCTGAGGGCTTGAAGGCCAGTGTTGGAGTAAACACAGTGAAATATTAATGAGTGTTCACAGAACACCAGGCCACAGCTCCAACAATGTAATAGGAGCAGGAAATGAACAGCTGTACGATACAGATACATTAACCTCCCAGATTCACATTATACCCTGCAATCCTGCAGCGAGAAACACACACAATCAAATCAAATCAAATTGTATTAGTCACATGCGCTGAATGCTTACAGTGAAATGCTTACTTACGAGCCTCTAACCAACAATGCAGTTTCAAAAAAATATGGATAAGAATAAGAGATATAAGTAACAAGTAATTAAAGAGCAGCAGTAAATAACAATAGCAAGACTATATACAGGGGGGTACCGGTACAGAGTCAATGTGCAGCGGTTAGTTGAGGTAGTATGTACATGTAGGTAGAGTTATTAAAGTTACTATGCAGAGAGGAGCAGCGGTGTAAAGAGAGGGTGTGTCTATGTGTGTGTATGTAGTCCAGTTCTAAACTATGTCTATTTTAACTCAGTGGGCACTTTGTTTAGGTGGGCAAAGTTTGTGGTATAAAACCATGAAATGAACCTGAATCAGGGCTGCTCACCCTTTACATCACGCACACATGCAAGCATACATCAATTTCCACACAATGACATCTGAGTTCTTACCCTTACCTCTCTCTCTCACTCACTCACTCACTCACTCACTCACTCACTCACTCACTCACTCACTCACTCACTCACTCACTCACTCACTCACTCACTCACTCACTC
The DNA here is from genome assembly GCF_023373465.1 of Oncorhynchus keta. Lineage (NCBI taxonomy): Eukaryota > Metazoa > Chordata > Actinopteri > Salmoniformes > Salmonidae > Oncorhynchus > Oncorhynchus keta. The sequence continues at coordinate 31,439,773 of NC_068437.1, forward strand.
AGACAGGAAATACACAATCTGTATCCTCCATGGATCAGCTGCTTCTTAGTTGAGTGCTTATTGAAGCAAGACTAAGTTTTGTTAGTGATCTCGAGGAAGTCTTCAACATAAGATTGATTAAAAAGTAATGAGACTATATACAGGGTCAATGTGTGGGGGTACAGGTTAGTCGAGGCACATTGTACATGTAGGCAGGGTAAAGTGACTATGTATAGATAATAAACAGCAAATAGCAGCAGAGTAAAACAAATGAGGCGGGGGTCAATTCAAATAGTCTGGTTAGCCATTTGATGAGCTGATGAGCTGTTCAGCAGTCTTATGGCTTGGGGGTAGAAGCTGTTCAGCAGTCTTATGGCTTGGGGGTAGAAGCTGTTCAGCAGTCTTATGGCTTGGGGGTAGAAGCTGTTCAGCAGTCTTATGGCTTGGGGGTAGAAGCTGTTCAGCAGTCTTATGGCTTGGGGGTAGAAGCTGTTCAGCAGTCTTATGGCTTGGGGGTAGAAGCTGTTCAGCAGTCTTATGGCTTGGAGGGTAGAAGCTGTTCAGCAGTCTTATGGCTTGGAGGGTAGAAGCTGTTCAGCAGTCTTATGGCTTGGGGGTAGAAGCTGTTCAGCAGTCTTATGGCTTGGAGGGTAGAAGCTGTTCAGCAGTCTTATGGCTTGGGGGTAGAAGCTGTTCAGCAGTCTTATGGCTTGGAGGGTAGAAGCTGTTCAGCAGTCTTATGGCTTGGAGGGTAGAAGCTGTTCAGCAGTCTTATGGCTTGGGGGTAGAAGCTGTTCAGCAGTCTTATGGCTTGGGGGTAGAAGCTGTTCAGAAGCCTTTTGGATCAAATCACATTTTATTTGTCACATGCTTTGTAAAATAAATAGGTGTAGACTAACAGTGAAATGCTTACCCAGCAATAAATATATATTAAAATAGAAATAATAGACAAATATAAGGAAAAATAAATAACACAAAGAATAAATGCACAATGAGTAACGTAAACTTTTTTATATACACGGGGTACCAGTACTGAGTCAATGTGCAGGGGGACGAGGTAATTGAGATAGCTTTATGTACATATAGGTCGGGATAATGTAACTAGGCAACAGGATAGATAATAAACAGTAACAGCAGCGTAAGTGATGATTCAAAATGATTAGTGCAAAAAGAGTCCGGGTTGCTATTGGTTAACTATTTAACTAACTATATAGCAGGCTTGGGGGTAGAAGCTTTTCAGGGTGCTGTTGTTTCCAGACTTGGTGCATTGGTACAGCTTGCCACGAGGTAGCAAAGAGAAAAATCTATGACTTGATGGCTGGAGTCCCGAATGGTGTAGAGGTCCTGGATGGAAGGGAGCTCAGCCCCAGTGATGTACTGGGCCATGCGGTTGGATGCCAAGCAGTTGCCATACCAAGCATTGATGCAGCCAGTCAAGATGCTCTTAATGCAGCTGATCCCAATTGTAGCCAGTGGTATTAAGGGACCTTGCTGGGCAGTACTATGGACACTTATCCCGTCAATATGAAGCATTGTGCAAGTGGAGGGATGGAGGGTAAGAGAGATGGAGAGATGCGGTGTGAAGCGGGGTCTAAATTGGCTGGCTTTGTGGAAAGCCCTCCTGGGAGAGCCATTGATTATTAATAGGCAGCAGGCTGCATCAAAGACACTGGTACACTGGATATACAGTAGATACAGTTACAGATACTGTGCGAGTGGCCAATGGCACGGTCTAAGAGACCACGGAGACAGCATTTTTCCTGCAATTCTATTGGGTCATTTCATGTAATTTCAGCATTCCATGTCACCCATCATCTGAGATTGTTCTGAAATGTTTTCTGTGGTTAGAAACAGATATGAGTAGCATTCCTGAAACATTATTTAGTTAAAATATAATGTGATCTCTGAGAAATGACACTAATTGATTACACCCATATTGGCCATTTTAATTTATAGGATTCATCTAATCTCTCATATACTGTATATAGTACCTAACATCTGATTTGGACCATACATCTTCCTAACAATGAGAAAGTCATGAGGAATTTAATAAAACGATCAATATCCCCCCCCAACAACCAGTATACAGTATTATGTCTGACAAGTAGTATGGAGTCGCTGCTTGGGAAATTGCTTCCCTGTGAAACTGGTGATGGTTTCTTCCCCTGTTCAGAGAAATGTGCCATTTCTTTTGCTTGCATTCACAGCCTATTGGAGCAGATGGATATGGAGGACATGCTGTGTCTTTGTTACCACTTGACACACTAGATGGTTAAGGATGAGAATATAAATAAGAATGTTGCCTGTGGTGTACAATAAATCACCTTATCATAGTGCTAGGGATGAACTAAGGATTTAACAATATATACCGCTCAGTAAAATGTCACGGTGTAGCCCAGTACATACAGCAAATTTTCACAGGACTAGTGATGTAGCAGAGATCAGACAGTATGTGTGAACCACATAGTACATATCACAATATCTTTTGACTGTAAATAGCCCAATGTCTGTTCAGATTATACTGGTGCTGTGCTCTCACAGTTAATCTCATTATGGACATCTTCAGATAGCACTGTATGGTGATCAGCCTGCAGTAAATCTATTAGCCTATTGGCCTATTAGCCTGGGGACAAGCTAACTGTGGTCCAGTGTGTTAATGTAACGCTAGGTGACTGACCCGTCTGTGTGTCTGACTGGCCGTAACATCTGTTGTAGAGCAGCGGAGAGCAGAGTGAATCAGGCTTTGAGGGGAGGTGTAAACACATTCACTACAGTCAGTGCACAGGCTAAATGACTGCAGGGCTGTGAAAACAGTCAATCCCTGTCACAATGTTCTCTTTTACCCTTCTTTCTGTCTCTCTCTCCTTCTTTATCTATATTTTCCCTTCCTCACGCTGTCCTCCTCTTTCAACCCCATCTTCCCTCCCTCCTCTTTAAAATCTCTCCATGCGAGGCAGCGATAACGTCAGACTATATAGCTGGGATTGTGTTGGGGCTGTGTTAAATTATCTTAATTTGATTACCCTGTTGTTGCAGGACATTGCACAGCAGGAAATGCAAACTATTCAAGGTTTAAAAAGGCTTCTAAAGTTCGTAATTTGCACTTGAACATTTCAAACTGGATTTACCCTAACAAAAATTGTATCAACCCCTACAAAACTGTCAGTTATTTATAATCCACACAATAATTCACATGCCCTGTTTCTGTAGGATTATTTTACTGTGGTGAGAAACTGGTTAAATTAAGATCCTACGTTTGTGTGTGTGTGTGTGTGTGTGTGTGTGTGTGTGTGTGTGTGTGTGTGTGTGTGTGTGTGTGTGTGTGTGTGTGTGTGTGTGTGTGTGTGTGTGTGTGTGTGTGTGTGTGTGTGTGTGTGTGTGTGTGTGTGTGTGTGTGTGTGTGTACAAGAGTGTCAGTGTAAGTGTGTGAGCGAGTGTGTGGATAGAGACCTGTGAGTGTGCATGGAATCAGTGCAGATGGAGTCAATGCAAATGGATTCAGTGCAGAGTGTCCATGGGTGAGGATGTGCAGCCATTGGTTAGCTGTTCAACAGTCTTATTGCTCGGAGATAGAAGCTGTCTTCAGGTCCAAGACCTGAAGTTCCAGTGCCGCTTGCCAGACGGTAGCAGAGAGAACAGTCCATGTCTGGGATTGCTGAAGTCTGCCAATTTTCCTGACCTTCCTCAGACACCGAGTCATGGCAAAATTGATGTCAAGAACATCCCCACATCCCCTCTGTTATAAGCTACTATGACTGGTTATGTCAAGACTGAATTATGCAAGGTGAAGTTTAGTGATACCAAATGAATGTGTTCTGCTGACGTTTCATACATACTTTGCAAAAACACATCAGTGAATATAAACACGATTGATAAAAAGTTCCCTTCCTCAACTCACATCTCTTTCTTCTAAGAAGGTAAACTCCTGGATGAAGTTTCAGCATCTCTTTCCACTTGTTACGAAATGAGGTTCATTTCCATCCTGCGGTTGCCCCTTCAGTGAGACATATTCATGGCGCAGCCAGGACCACAGAGCAGCAGCAGGACTTTCTTTAAACCTCTTCTTTCTGAGAAGCTCTTAAGGATAGTTATGGGAAATAATGAGCTGGTGTTTCATTTAATAGTAACTTCTCAGGAAATATATATTGAGGGATTTCCACAGACTCCTGTACAGGGTTCACATCAGGGTTCACATCCATTTACTGCAGAGAGGAACCATAGTGAGCTGAAGAGGGAGAAAAATAATCTGATCAGCTAATACCACTAGCCTGCCAAAACACACACAGATAGGAGAGAGCTAATGCTAGATATGGATGCTGAATGTATCAGTGGTTAGAACAGGACCACTGTAGGGCCAGAGAGGTGTTGATGTGAAAACAAGTGGCATCAAGGATCCATGTCCTGATCAGACAATATGTGAAGTGGCCTTCCAGGTTCGAGCAGTCGTTAGTGTCTGAGGTGAGAGGGGGAAGAATGTTGATGAATGAGGAAATTCATTTCCACATGCTCATACATAGACATAGAAGCCACCAACACTCATAACATTTACAATACCAAACCAAACTTCCCTACACCCATGACAGCAGATAAAACAGACAGAAGACTAAAACAGATCATTAAAAGTGGAATATAATCCATTAGCTGTTGAGGGTGTTTATGGCTGTGGGGATGAAGCTCCTGCTGAACCTGACAGCGAAGGCAGCAGTACCTGCAGCCATTTACACTTTTATTATTTTTTACCTTCCTTTAACTAGGCAAGTCAGTTTATAAGTACACATTCTTATTTTCAATGATAGCCTAGGAACAATGGGTTAACTGCCTTCTTCAGGGGCAGAACGACAGATTTTTACCTTGTCAGCTCAGGGATTTGATCTCACAACCTTTCAGTTACTAGCCCAACGTTCTAACCACTAAGCTACCTCACACACACAGCCATATATGTAACAGTTTAGCTTCAGTCTCTCTCCTCGCTCCTACCTGGGCTCGAACCAGGGACCCTCTGCACACATCAACAACAGCCACCCACGAAGCATCGTTACCCATCGCGCCACAAAAGCTTTGGCCCTTGCAGAGCAAGGGGAACCACTACTTCAAGGTCTCAGAGCGAGTGACGTCAACGATTGAAACACTATTAGCGCGCACCACCGCTAACTAGCTAGCCATTTCACATCGGTTACATATACAGCATATAGACACATACTGTTCATGCGTTTACACAACAAGCAAATAAGCACGTACCCACACATTCACATCCAGAGGTGTGTCAGAAAATGACTGGTCCTATACCACAGCGGATACAGTATGATAATGTTAGCTGGGCTGAGCTGGGCCAGTCAAGAGCAGAGCGTTCCAACAGAGAGAGGCAGAGCAGAGGGAGGCGTGAAGGTTAATGCCTACAGGGTACCGCCATCGATCTGACCCTCAGTGCCCCGGTGACTAACATCACTTCAGTAACTCAGTTCCATTTTGGTTTTGGTTCCCCCCACTCCCTCCCTCCAATGTGACAGACATGGGGAAACTCTCGTGATTGTCTTTCTCTTATGTGATTCTATCCTAACTTTGTGACACTCTATTGGCTGCTGGCATTGAAAACCTGTGTTTATGGGTTTGACAAATGGTTATAGTATGACCGCAAAATGAGAAGAGGTAAGAGAATTAATCCTGTGTTGATAAGTGAATTGATCATCACTGCTTTGGCGCTTCACTTTCAACTGTAATTCAGTATTTGTCACCTCAGAAACTCCTCTCTCTCTCTCTATATATATATATATCTTTTTTTTCTCTCACTCTCTTGTTGGGCCTAAAGGTGACTAAAGGATCTTTTCAGAAATACACCATACTCAAAAAATAAGAATTGTTTGTTGTGTTGCTTTTAATCTCAATTTCAGAAGTCTGCTTCTTCTCTATATAATTTATATCAAAGTTGTATGCCTGTTGGAGATTGTAGGATGTTTCTCTCCTACTAAGTCACACACCATGAAGTTATTATCTATTCCTTTCTGCACTCATGTCTTCATGTCTTCAACTCCTCTCAGTTTGTCACATGTCCCCTTGTTACTTACTTACTGTATCTAAATATTCAGTTTTTTTATTATTCCCTTTCTTCCCTCCCCTTCGTCCTCTTATCCTCTGTTGTCCTCCCCCCTTCTCCTTCCCATTCCCTCTTCCTCTCTCTCTCCCTCTCTCTTTCTCTCCCAGGCGAGTGATGTGCGGTGCGAGTGGTGTGTGTGTTTAGCGAGAGCGTGAGCCAACGAGTGAGAGCAGTGTGTGTGGAGTGAGCGAGTGCAGAGCGAGCCACTCACACGGAGCATGCCTCTGCGTCCTGCAGCCGGCAAACATGAGCCACCCAGCTCTCCACAGCAGGACCAGCACACACACTCACACCCCTACACACACACCAACGGCAGCCAGGGGGCCAGCTCTGACAGCGGCAGCTCACGGGAAGAGGACAGCGGCATTCCCGTTTCTGTCAGTGATTTCTCTTTCCGTCCCGCTCGGGAGCGGAGCCCCAGTGCAGGAGGAGGCATGGCGCAGGACAAGGGCAACACGTTGGTGATCCGCATCGGAATACCTGACCTGGCACAGACGGTGAGTTACAGCCTCACTTTCATACTGTTGGACTGTTACTGTTACTGAGGGAGAGAGCTACTGGTGCCTCTCTCCCTCTAGACCATTCTGTTGCATCTCTATTCTCCTATCCTCTCTCGCTGTTCCCTATACTCTCTCTGCAGCCTTTTCTCTTTGTGTTTCTCAGTCTGTCTCTCTTTCTCACTCTCGCCTATTCTATTTGCTCATTTGCTCTTCAGATTGTTTGCTTCCTCTTTTTATCTCCCTGTCTTCCTCTCACTGTCTCTTTCTCTCCCTCTCTATTCTATCTCTCTTTTTCTCTCGCTAATAAATCTCTACCTCTTCATTAGGTCAGCTGCAGCTGACTTTGACAACTGGGCTCTTGACAACTGGGAGAGGGGGAGGGAGAAGTAAACCGATGGATGGAAAAGGGAGGGAGAGAGGACGGGAAAGGTATAAGGAGACAAGTAAAGGTGTAGAGAAGACATGTGTGTGGCATTGTTAATTCAGAGAGCAGGGGGAAGAGTTTTCTCTGAACTGTCAAGCTTATATATTCTGTGTGTGTCCTATGTGCACGTCATTTGTGTATGTGCATGCATAAGTGATGTGGAGGTGTTTCCCCTGGGGCTTGGGGGTGGGGATGTCTCCTGGGATGAAGGTTCACTGTTTCAGGCTTTGACTGATATCCTAGGCCCTGTTCCCCTGTGCTCTGGCTCTCTACCTGTCAGCTGCCTGCTTGCTACCTGCTGTTGGTTGTTGTCTGGCTAAATGACTGCAGAACCCCTGCTCAGATCCCTTCAAGCATTTCTCATACCTCACTATGCTTGGATCCCTTCTCTGAGCTACTGTATGTGTCTGTGTGTGATCATAAATGTGTGCCTGTGTGTGTGGCAGATGTTGGCAGTAGGTTGCAGAAGGTGGCAGGGGACAGAGCAGATGTCCAGATGCTAATAAGGCTGTGTGTGTTTCAGCCCCCCCTCTTCTCTTTCTCTCCTCTCTCTCCTTTCACCAGCCAGATGGACTTAGAGCACAGGGCCTGAGTGACTGACAGTTACTAATGAGAGAGAGAGATGGAAAGAGGACACTCAGGACAGGGAATTCCCTTATCGTCATCTCCCTCTCTCCACTGCAGGGCTGTTTGGGGCCGTAGAGGTTGGAGAAGGTTGTACTAAGTTGATTTATGGTTAATGGAATCTATTAGCCTTCACCCACACACACGCTATTGAAATCAAACTGCACTGGAATGGTAGAAAATATGATTTCTGTGTTTGTGAAAAGTCTATAGAGAGCCATGTAAAAGGCATCCCAGCCAGGTTTGATTGTTATACATGAAATGGTACTCCTATGGCATGTTGTGGCAGGTCATGTGTAATAGCATTCTTAATGGAGGGAAATCTATGTAACTACAGTATATACTGTGTACAATGCTGTAATCCCAATGGTATTACAACTAAAGTATACTGTTGTATGAGCCTGAGGCCAGAGTGGCTGTTACAATAAGCATCATGCTTTATTGCTTCATCTAAACCATTAGGAGGTTTAGGAAATGTCTGACCAGAGGGTCAAGCTGAATCAGTACTTCACCAAAGGGAACAAAGCCTAGTAGGGGAAGTAGAATTATGGAAATGTTGTTCCCTGCTTGTCCCTCCCACACACTCACACATTCACTTTGAGGTCTGCTTTCAAACAACGAAAGAAAAAGAAAGTTAAAGCAGAATTGAATCCGTAGTCAGCGGGAAGGAATGGAGTCATATTATTTACATCAAAGCCCCTGCAGATGATCGTAGATGAGTCATATGACTTATTAAAGTGTGTGATATGAATTCACTGAGGAAGGAATTGACTCAGATGTCTTTCTAAGAATGAATAATAGAGTAATGTTAATGTAATAGAGTCCCACAGTTGTCTAGTCAGGGACAGCTAGCTCTGTAGCAGAATCCACTGGTCAGGGACAGCTAGCTCTGCAGCAGAATCCACTGGTCAGGGACAGCTAGCTCTGTAGCAGAATCCACTGGTCAGGGACAGCTAGCTAGCTCTGTAGCAGAATCCACTGGTCAGGGACAGCTAGCTCTGTGGCAGAATCCACTGGTCAGGGACAGCTAGCTCTGCGGCAGAATCCACTGGTCAGGGACAGCTAGCTCTGTGGCAGAATCCACTGGTCAGGGACAGCTAGCTCTGTAGCAGAATCCACTGGTCAGGGACAGCTAGCTCTGTAGCAGAATCCACTGGTCAGGGACAGCTAGCTCTGTAGCAGAATCCACTGGTCAGGGACAGCTAGCTCTGCGGCAGAATCCACTGGTCAGGGACAGCTAGCTCTGCGGCAGAATCCACTGGTCAGGGACAGCTAGCTCTGCAGCAGAATCCACTGGTCAGGGACAGCTAGCTCTGTAGCAGAATCCACTGGTCAGGGACAGCTAGCTCTGTAGCAGAATCCACTGGTCAGGGACAGCTAGCTCTGTAGCAGAATCCACTGGTCAGGGACAGCTAGCTCTGCAGCAGAATCCACTGGTCAGGGACAGCTAGCTCTGTAGCAGAATCCACTGGTCAGGGACAGCTAGCTCTGTAGCAGAATCCACTGGTCAGGGACAGCTAGCTCTGCGGCAGAATCCACTGGTCAGGGACAGCTAGCTCTGTAGCAGAATCCACTGGTCAGGGACAGCTAGCTCTGCAGCAGAATCCACTGGTCAGGGACAGCTAGCTCTGTAGCAGAATCCACTGGTCAGGGACAGCTAGCTCTGTAGCAGAATCCACTGGTCAGGGACAGCTAGCTCTGTAGCAGAATCCACTGGTCAGGGACAGCTAGCTCTGCAGCAGAATCCACTGGTCAGGGACAGCTAGCTCTGTAGCAGAATCCACTGGTCAGGGACAGCTAGCTCTGCAGCAGAATCCACTGGTCAGGGACAGCTAGCTCTGCAGCAGAATCCATTTGGTCAGGGACAGCTAGCTCTGTAGCAGAATCCACTGGTCAGGGACAGCTAGCTCTGCAGCAGAATCCACTGGTCAGGGACAGCTAGCTCTGTAGCAGAATCCACTGGTCAGGGACAGCTAGCTCTGCAGCAGAATCCATTTGGTCAGGGACAGCTAGCTCTGTAGCAGAATCCACTGGTCAGGGACAGCTAGCTCTGCAGCAGAATCCACTGGTCATGGACAACTAGCTCTGTAGCAGAATCCACTGGTCAGGGACAGCTAGCTCTGCAGCAGAATCCACTGGTCAGGGACAGCTAGCTCTGTAGCAGAATCCACTGAGAAAGAGGGTGAGGATGCTAAAGTGATACATAGCCCATGTTTCTGTTTATATAGCAACAAGGCAAGGCATTCACTTTTCATTACCGTGGTACAATACAACGTTACAGTACTGTGGTGTTGCTAATGTCCTGGTTTTGTTTCTACTGCTGGTCAATCTGTTGTAGAAGACACATGAGAGACTGGTTGACTATGTGATCATTATTATGGTTGTGGTATTAAGTCTTGTCATTTGGGCCATTGGCTACCCCTGAGTATGTTGATCATATAATGTAAACTCCCTTTTTATAACTCCAGCCATCTTGTCCCAATATGTTGTCTTGTTGGCATATTATCTTGCTGTAAGTGTTGGACTAAGAGATGCAAAGTTCCGGGTTCGATTCCCATTTGCATCCGCTCCCAAATTCACTGCAATATTATCTGTTTAGATCCTGGGGATATTTTGCAGTGTAAAATGTAGCGTTGGCATCAGTGCTGTAGGGTTTTCCTAGCTGTTGCCTGCCTAGCTGAAGAGATCTAGCCTATTGAAGCTCAGACACTGCATGACTTATGGTCAGCTGGACTGGGGGGAAGATAATGAAGATGGGAAAAGAATGGAATATGGAATAGAATGGAATAAATGGAACACGGAATACACATGGAATAAACAAACATACAAACATACTTGCCTGTGCTCTGTCTGTATCTCTCTCTATATATATATCTCTCTCTCTCTGCCTCGTCTCTCGTTCCTTCCCCTTCTCTCTGATAATACCGTATTACTGATGATGATTAATGTAGCTAAACTACAAGGGCTCTAAACTGACTGCTGTAATTAACCATCATTAATTATCTCCCTCTGTTTTAACTCTATTATTCTCTATATTTTTGACTCTCTTTCTGTCCCCGTCTCTTTTCTTCTCTTTTCTTTCCCTATCTATTTTATATCCTTTCTACCACATCCCTTGTTTTGAAGCGTGCCTTGCCTGTTCCTCTGGCTCAAGTGTCACACACACACACACACACACACACACACACACACACACACACACACACACACACACACACACACACACACACACACACACACACACACACACACACACACACACACACACACACACACACACACACACACACACACACACACACACACACACACACACACAGAAATCTCCTGGCAGTGCGTGTCTCCTCTTTAGTAAGCACCTCACATCCCCCTGTTTCTATTTTTAGTTTCTTTCACAGTAGCAGTAGCACGAGACAGAGTTTCCATCTCCCTCCCAACTCTCTCCTGCGGCCCTTCATCTCCCTCTCTCCCTATACCTCCCAACTCCCCCCCCTCTCTCTCTCCATATCCCTCCCTACTCAATTGGCAATTAAATAAATTGATAAAACTACATCTTATGGAACAATGCAGACTGTGAGGGGCCTCACACACACACAGGCACACAAGTAGACTGTGGTATTGTCACGCCTTGGTCTTAGTATTTTGTTTTTTCTTTAATTATTTGTTCAGGCCAGGGTGTGACATGGGTCTGCTAAATGACTTAAATGTAAATGTAAATGTTGTCGTATTGGGGTTTTTGTAGGCATTGGGATTGTGGTTGATTAGGGGTGTGTCTAGTATAGGCTTGGCTGCCTGAGGCGGTTCTCAATCAGAGTCAGGTGATTCTTGTTGTCTCTGATTGGGAACCATATTTAGGTAGCCTGGGTTTCACTGTGTATTTCGTGGGTGATTGTTCCTGTCTCTGTGTAGTTTCACCAGACAGGCTGTATTAGGTTTTCACGTTCCGTTTGTTGTTTTGTATTTATTTAAGTTATTTCATGTATCGTCATTTGTTTTCATTAAAGACATGAGTAACCACCACGTTGCATTTCGGTCCGACTCTCTTTCGACAAATGAAGAACGCCGTTACAGGTGTTGTTATATGGTGATATTGTACATATTTTGTTGTGGATAAGTAGTGATGTAGTACTGTTTTATTTTACATTTATTTGAACCTTTTTTTTGTGTGATGTGCTTTAATGTGTTTGGACCCCAGGAAGAGTAGCTGTTGCGTTTTTGTTTTTTTCTACTGTGTTATTGACTTGTTAATTGTTTACTCCATGTGTAACTCTGTGTTGTCTGTTCACACTGCTATGCTTTATCTTGGCCAGGTCGCAGTTGCAAATGAGACCTTGTTCTCAACTAGCCTACCTGGTTAAATAAAGGTGAAATAAAAAATAAAAAAATAAAAAAATGGGGATCCCTAATAAAACCAAAAATACAAATTGTTGTCCAGATAGGGAGGGATGACCCAGCATAGCCCAGCTCCCCATTACCTCTTCCTGCTATCCCCCTCCTTCCCTCTGTTTTTCCCTACCCGTCCCTCCCTCCATCTCCCTACCTGCTTCCCCATCTTCCAACAGCTGCCTTCATACAAAGAATGAGAAATAGCGCAAGAGTATTAAATATTGAGAGAGCAGTGGTGGTCAGTGCCATTTAAGATGAGGGAGGACTATATTTGTTTTATTTCTTTTTTATTTCTATTACAGCATATTGGATGACTGTCATTCATATTCCATTCACCCAGCTCATTGTAAAGTCGATAGGTTTAGGCTACTACATGATACTCAAATTTCCCCTATACCCATCATGAGGTTGCTACAACCTAGTCTATGAATGAAAGTTTACAACATAGGTGCAGACAGGTCGAGAGACACATTTGAGGTGACAGAAAGTGACAAAAGGACAGCCAGTGACACATTCAATACCGACTTGCACACTCTTGCCTGCATCTAGATGATATAGGGTGTAATCATTAGTCCAACAGTTGCAAACGATCATTTTTATTGGACAAATTCAGATATGTTTATCCTATTTGTTCCGTTTGCTTCCATTTAAGTCATTTCTTTTCAACAGAATCGGCAGAATGAATACACCCCTGATCACGTGTAAACACAGTTCACTTTCATTGCAGCCACGTTGTATTCCTTTTCACATCTATGCGCTCTCCTCCTCTCACATTTTCCCTTCGCATGTGGACAACATACAATACATCAGCTGTATGTGACCAGGTGAAAAAACCTTTCCAAGCTCTGACACACACACTTATCCCACCAGACATGCCACCAGGGGTCTTTTCACAGTCCCCAAATCCAGAACAAATTCAAGAAAGCGTACAGTATTGTATAGTGCAGAAAAATTAACAAAAATTAACAGCTCTAATTAACAGCAAACCTGGTTTAAAAAAACAGATAAAGCAACACTTCACGGTACAGCCTCTTTCCCCTATTTGACCTAGATAGTTTTTGTGTATGTATTGAGATGTAGGCTACGTGTGCCTTTTTTTAATTGATGTAGTTCTGTCCTTGAGCTGTCCTTGTCTATTTATGTTCAGTATTAAGCCATGTTTTGTGTGGACCCCAGGAAGAGTAGATGCTGCTTTTGAAACAGCTAATGGGGATCCTAATAAAATTCTAAATACCAAAAAGCCAAGCCATATAATAACCGCTTCACACAGCCTACATCATTGTCACCATATTAACTAAAGTAACACCATAGTCAACATAGTTAATATAACTAAAGTGTTAGTAAACCCACTACAATCATGTAGTAATGTTAGTGTACAGTTGTCACGCCCTGACCTTAGTTATCTTTTGTTTTCTTTATTATTTTTGGTTAGGTCTGGGTGTGACGAGGGTGGTATGTGTTTCGACTTATCTAGGTTTTTTTTGTATATCTATGGGGTTTTGCAATTGTCTAGGTAAATGTAGGTCTATGGTGGCCTGAATTGGTTCCCAATCAGAGACAGCTGTTTATCGTTCCTATTTAGGTTGCCATTTTTCCATTTTGGTTTTGTGGGTTATTGTCTATGTTTAGTTGCATGTCAGCACTCGTGGTTATAGCTTCAAGGTCGTTTTGTTATTTTGTTCAAGTGTTCTTTGTTTTAATAAAATAAGAATTTATTAATCTCACGCTGTGCCTTGGTCTCATCGTTATGACGAACGTGACAATAGTCAGTAAGCAGTTTAGAACTTACTCTCTCTTGCGTCTCCTTCAGTTTGGAAGAAATTGATTTGTTAACTGTTCAACTGTTGTCTTTCTCTCTCTTTGAGTCAAGTACTCACCACATGTTATGCAATGCAGTGCTAGCGAGCTTATGCTTTCAGTACTAGATTTTTTTCCCCGAGATGGCACAGCAGTAAGATGTTTTTGTCCCATGTAAATATTGTCTTTTTCGGGGGGTTTTGTATACGTTTAATTATATTTCAATCACTTTTTTCCATTTTCAAATTAAATATAACTTCCTGCAATCCGCCTCACCCAATGGGGTACGGATCTGCTATTTTTTTTAGACCTTATAACCGGAACCTCCATCAGAAGCTAACCAGCTAATTAGCTACTAGCTATTTAGTCATTGTTAGCCACTGATGGCGGTCTTTACCTTTAGCCTGGACATCAGCCGCTTTAGCCCGGATAATACCTGCCAGTCTGCAAAGTGCGATATCAGCCCTGAGCATATAGGACTGCTTTCTTTCCCAGTACATCACTGGATTCCTGCCGCAAGCTCTGGACCATTACACCGGATCTTTGCAGCTAGCTAGCTGCTACTGAGTGGCAATTGTGGCTAACGCCCTTGTCCAGAAGCATGCACTAGTTAGCCTCAAGCTAGCATCGAGCTAGGCCCATCTCCTGGCTAGCAAACGAAGTACACCAACTACAATACCTCTCTTGCCAATTTGGCATGGACTCTTTGTCGACAAGGCGCCCCGACGATCCATCGCGACTGGTCTGCTGATCTGCTGACGTAATTCCGCCAATGTGCTATCCCTGGCCCGCTAGCTTCCTGAACACTGTTCGCCTAGCATAGTAATCGACTATCTGTTGCTGCTCATTGGACCCTATGATCACTCGGCTACACAGCTGATGCCTGCTGGACTGTTCATTAACATGGTACTTCATTTTGTTTACCTGTCGGCCCCAGCCTCGAACTCAGGCCCTGTGTGTAGATAACTGACCATCTCTGCCCATTTATCGCCATTTACCCACTGTTGTTATCTTAGACCTGTTGTCTTAGCTCTCCCAATCAACACCTGTGATTGCTTTATGCCTCTCTCTAATGTCAATATGCCTTGTATACTGTTGTTTAGCCCAGCTCTCATTGTTTTATTTTATTGTGGAGCCCCTAGTCCTGCTCATCATGCCTCAGATAGCCCCCTTGTCCCACCCCCACACATGCGGAGACCAAACCTAGTTTAACTGGCACCTCCAGAGATATAACTTCTCTCATCAATGCCTCGATTTACCCCCACTGTACTCGCACCCTACCATACCCTTGTCTGTACACTATGCCCTGAATCTATCCTACCACGCCCCAGAAATTTGCTCCTTTTATTCTCTGTTCCCAAAGCACTAGACAACCAGTTCTTATAGCCTTCAGCCGTACCTTCATCCTAGTCCTCCTCTGTTCCTCTGGTGATGTAGAGGTTAACCCAGGCCCTGTGTGTCCCCAGGCGCTCTCATCTGCTGACTTCTGCAACCTTAAAAGCATTGGGTTCATGCATGTTAAACACTTCTTAGGGCTAGACGGGACAACTTAACATCAGGAGCCTCCTCCCTAAGTTTGCTTTATTCACTGCACACTCCACCAACCCTGATGTCCTAGCCGTGTCTGAATCATGTCTTAGGAAGGCCACCAACAATTCTGAAATTTCCATCCCCAATTACAACATTTCCATCAAGACAGAACTGCTAAAGGGAGCGGAATTGCAATCTCCTGTAGAGATAGCCAAGTCATACTATCCAGGTCTATGCCGAAACAGTTTGAGCTTCTACTTTTAAAGATCCATCTCTCCAGAAATAAGTCCCTCACTGTTGCCTCTTGTTATAGACCCCCCCCCCTCAGCTCCCAGCTGTGCCCTGCACACCATATGTGAATTGATGGCCCCCATCTATCGTCAGAGTTTGTACTGCTAGGTGACCTAAATTGGGATATGCTTAACACCCCGGTCATCCTACAATCTAAGCTAGATGCCCTCAATCTCACACAAATTATCAAAGAACCTACCAGGCACAACCCCAAATCCGTAAACATGGGCACCTTCATAGATATCATCCTGACCAACTTGCCCTCCAAGTACACCTCTGCTGTTTTCAACCAGGATCTCAGCGATCACTGCCTCATTGCCTGCGTCCGTTATGGGTCCGCAGTCAAACGACCACCCCTCATCACTGTCAAACGCTCCCTAAAACACTTCTGCAAGCAGGCCTTCACCCAAATGCAGAAAGCTGATGTTTTAAAAGATCTGCAAAATCTGGATCCATCCCAATCTGAACATTCTCTTCCTAAAATTATCAGCCGCCATTGTTGCAACCCCTATTACTAGTCTGGTCAACCGCTTTCGTATTGTCTGAGATTCCTAAAGATTGGATAGCAGCCGTGGTCATACCCCTCTTCAAAGGGGGAGACACTCTAGACCCAAACTGTTACAGACCTATATCCATCCTGCCCTGCCTTTCTGAAGTCATTTGAAAGCCAAGTGAACAAACAGATCACCAACCATTTTGAATCCCACCGTACCTTCTCCGCTATGCAATCTGGTTTCCAAGCTGGTCACTGGTGCACCTCAGCCACGCTCAAGGTCCTAAACGATATCATAACCACCATTGATAAAGAAAGTACTATGCAGCCGTCTTCATCGACCTGGCCAAGGCTTTCGACTCTGTCAATCACCGTATTCTTATCGGCAGACTCAATAGCCTTGGTTTCTCTAATGACTACCTCGCCCGGTTCACCAACTACTTCTCAGATAGAGTTCAGTGTGTCAAATCAGAGGGCCTGTTGTCCGGACCTCTGGCAGTTTCTATGGGGGTGCCACAGGGTTCAATCCAAGGGGTGACTCTTTTCTCTGTATATATCAATGATGTCGCTCTTACTGTGGGTGATTCTTTGATCCACATCTACTCAGACGACACCATTCTGTATACATCTAGCCCTTCTTTGGACACTGTGTTAACAAACCTCCAAACGAGCTTTAACGCCATACAACACTCCTTCCATGGCCTCCAACTGCTCTTAAGCGCTAGAAAAACTAAATGCATGTTCTTCAACCGATCGCAGCCCGCACCCACCCGCCTGACTAGCATCATCACTACTCTGGACGGTTCTGATTTAGAATATGCAGACAACTATAAATACCTAGGTGTTTGGCTAGACTGTAAACTCTCCTTCCAGACTCACATTAAGCATCTCCAATCGAAAGTTAAATCTAAAAATGGCTTCCTATTTTGCAACAAAGCCTCCTTCACTCATGCTGCCAATCATACCCTCATAAAACTGAATATCCTACCGATCCGTGACTTCAGCGATGTCATTTACAAATTTGCCTTCTCCACTCTACTAAGCAAATTTGATGCAGTCTATCACAGTGCCCATATACCACCCACCATTGCGACCTGTATGCTCTCGTTGGCTGGTCCTCTGAGCATATTCATTACCAAACTCACTGGCTTCAGGTCGTCTTTAAGTCTTTGCTAGGTATAGCTCTGCCTTATCTCAGCTCACTAGTCACCATAACAACACCCACCCGTAGCACGCGCTCCAGCCGGTATATTTCACTGGTCATCCCCAAAGCCAGGATCTGCATTGGCCACCTTTCCTTCCAGTTCTCTGCTGCCAATGATTCGAACGAATTACAAAAATCACTGAAGTTGGAGATTTATATCTCCCTCACTAACTTTAAGCGTCAGCTGTCAGAGCAGCTTACCGATCACTGCAGCTATACACAGCCCATCTGTAAATAGCCCATCCAACCAACTACCTAAACTTGTAATCCTCCCTCTCAGCATTGTTTAATTACTGCTTATAAATCCCTTTTTCTCTCTCCATCTGTATGTGTGTTCGCTCGTGGTTCCTCTGGTCAGTGTGTGAAAACTCAGACACACCTTCTTCCAGTAGGCCATGGGAAACACACCCTGGAAATGTGTGTGTGTGCGTGCGCATGTGTGTGTTCAGCGGATATTAGAAGCTGTATTTGCTCTGGGCTCTCTGTGACTTTGTGCCACATGGTTGAACTCTTTGGGTCACTGATGTGAGTGAGTGTGGGGTGGTTTGGGGTGGGGTGGGGGGGACCAGTGATGTGAGTGAGTGTGGGGGGACCAGTGATGTGAGTGGGTTTGGGGTGGGGGGACCAGTGATGTGAGTGAGTTTGGGGTGGGGGGGACCAGTGATGTGAGTGTAAGTTGAGCTGTCCATGGTTGTGTATGAGTGTGCATAAGATATAGTGAGAGAGTTGAGATAAAGAGAGAGGGGGGGGGGAGAAAGAGAGGCATTGGGAGAAAAGGAGATATGTAGTGAGACTGGGACAGGGAAAGAGGGAACAAACTGATTTGTAAGTGTGTGAGTGTAATTATTTGGTGAAATTGTAATGACTTTGGCAACATTTTCAACAGCCTTTTACCAACCCTTGTAAACTTCTGGAAAAAATTGTGTTTGACCAGATACAATGTTATTTCACAGTAAACAAATTGACAACAGAATTTCAGCATGCATATAGGGAAGGACACTCAATAAGCACGGCTGAGAGAAATTGATTGATTAAATGATTGTGGGGGCTGTCTTGTTAGACTTCAGTGCAGCTTTTGACATTATCGATCATAGTCTGCTGCTAGAAAAACGTATGTGTTATAACTTTACACCCCCTGCTATAATGTGGATAACTAGTTACTTGTCTAACAGAACACAGAGGATGTTCTTTACTGGAAGCCTCTCAAATATAATCCAGTTAGAATCAGGAATTCCCCAGGGTAGCTGTTTAGGCCCCTTGCTTTTTTTCCATTTTTACTTTGGACATGCCATTAACTTTGAGAAAAGCCAGAGTATCTATTTATGCAGATGATTCAACACTATACATGTCAGATTATGGGAGGCACACATTACTACATAGAGCCATGACTACGTGGAATTCTATTCCACATCAAGTAACTGACGCAAGCAGTACAATTTGATTTTAAAAAATGTATAAAAAACACAGTATGGAACAGCAGGGACTGTGAAGCAACACAAACATTGGCACACACACACACACGCGCAACATACGCACAATACATACACATGGATTTAGTAATGTAGATATGTGGTAGTGGTGGAGTAGGGGCCTGAGGGCACACCGTGTGTTGTGAAATCTGTGAATGTATTGCAATGTTATAAACATTTTATAAACTGCCTTAATTTGGCTGGACCCCTGCTTTGGCAGCAACTATTGTGGATCCACAATAAATACAAATATAAACAAATATAAAAATTGATTTCAGGAGACCTAGAAAGAGAATGAGGAAAAGATAGGAGAGATGCAGTATAGTCAGTTTGTCTGTTCAATATTTCAGTGGTATCCTGTACTGACTGTTCCTCCTTATTCTCTTAACTATGGGGATTATTGTCTTCATGACTCCTGGAGATTCCTACTGTAAACTGTGTGTGTGTGTGTTCCTAGATTCTGGAGACCAGGGGATGTTGTCAACCTTCCATCCTGCCAACTCCCCTGTGGCAATGGCATAAACTAAGATATTCATGGAGCTAGAGGGGGTTCATCAATAACCGACAGAGCTTGAGACGAACACATGCAGTATTAAGCCATATGGAACGCCTTGATTGGCCAGTGAGTGGCCAAGCCCTCATCAAACCTACTTGGTTATTCATCAAAACTCCACCATTTTGCTCTATCAGCTATTGGGCTCATAATAACAACTGTGAAAATAGCAAACATATTTCTGACACAACCTCGGACCTATAGCGCTACCGCCAGCATTTAGATTTACCATTGCGTTGTTTGTTAAAATAGATCCCTCTGTCAGATTCCAATCCTTCTGCATTTAAATCAGCATATAAGTCATGTTTGCCTGTAAATTAGTTGAGAGCTGACAAATCCATTATTTTAGGTAGTAAAGCGCATGTCAACATTACAACCTCCAACCATTAATAAACCATTTAATACACATTTTAAAAAACATTCCGAAGGCCTCTACTAAGAGGTTGGATGATTGACATTTACCTACGAAGAAAGATCCTTCATCTAAGGGAAATCAATAATACACACATGTTATGTGTGCATGCCTGCATGTGTGTATGTAGGGACAGGGTGTAAGAATACAGGTAGTCCTTGTGTCCTGTCTGCCTTGTCCTGGAGGTTTCAGAGATAAGGTCCTACTTGAGAATTTAGGGGAAGTCATTGAGTACATTTACATGCACACTAATAATTCAATATTAAATGGATTATGGCACAAGGCCAAGTATGGCATTAGTCATGTAAATGCCATACTCTGCTTATCTTAATCGGCATAAGGTCATATTCGAAGTAAGCATACACTGATTAAAACACCTGATTTTCTGAGCAATCATTCAAATTATTAGAACATGTAAACAAACACCTTAATTGGATTTCCAGTGGTGCAGATCAGATCGAATACACATGTGCCAGCATCGGGTAGTGCAATCATCCCTCTTACTGTATGCACGAGTGAAGTGAGTAGGCATCTTATGAATAGTTTTTGCATACAACCTTTACATGTCCGAACTCAAACTCAACAATTAATTTGATTGCCGATTTCCTGCATTTATCAGGTAGCCTAATTTCAGATGTGTCCATGTAAACAGGATTATTAAGGGAATCGTTCTTCTTTATGTACATTTTTTAAACAAACTATTATATGTGACCGACCCAACTCGACTCTGTCTTACGTAGCAAAATTTGGAATCACATGTTTTACATTGGATAAAAGTAGAGACGAGAGCTAGAAAAATGTATGTCATACACTGCAGTTGAGGAACAATGGGAAAGTAATTCTGCTTTGAAAGTTGATAAAGACAATTTCCCTGGAATGTTTTGGTATACTTACTGGAGAGATAGCATTTGTCTACCCATTCAACATCGTTCACACCCTCTTAAGCCGTAGACCCACCCATCTCTTTAAGGATTCACAAGTGAGTCCATGTGCTAAACAGAGTGAGTAAGGTAGTGTAGTAAACAATTAAAGATTTCAAGACAAAGTGGTGAAAGTAGTAGCAAGAATACACTTTATCTAGCACTTGGCCTATATCCTAATCTGACTTTGATGCAGGTCAAGTTGTTTTTCACATTACTGTCTCTGGTATTTTTTTTTATTTTTATTTCACCTTTATTTAACCAGGTAGGCTAGTTGAGAACAAGTTCTCATTTGCAACTGCGACCTGGCCAAGATAAAGCATAGCAGTGTGAACAGACAACACAGAGTTACACATGGAGTAGACAATTAACAAGTCAATAACACAATAGGAAAAAAAAGTGGAGTCTATATACATTGTGTGCAAAAGGCATGAGGTAGGCGAATAATTACAATTTTGCAGATTAACACTGGAGTGATAAATGATCAGATGGTCATGTACAGGTAGAGATATTGGTGTGCAAAAGAGCAGAAAAGTAAATAAATAAAAACAGTATGGGGCTGAGGTAGGTAAAAATGGGTGGGCTATTTGCCGATAGACTATGTACAGCTGCAGCGATCGGTTAGCTGCTCAGATAGCAGATGTTTGAAGTTGGTGAGGGAGATAAGTCTCCAAATTCAACGATTTTTGCAATTCGTTCCAGTCACAGGCAGCAGAGAACTGGAACGAAAGGCGGCCAAATGAGGTGTTGGCTTTAGGGATGATCAGTGAGACACCTGCTGGAGCGCGTGCTACGGATGGGTGTTGCCATCGTGACCAGTGTACAGAGATAAGGCGGAGCTTTACCTAGCATGGACTTGTAGATGACCTGGAGCCAGTGGGTCTGGCGACGAATATGTAGCGAGGGCCAGCCGACTAGAGCATACAAGTCGCAGTGGTGGGTGGTATAAGGTGCTTTAGTGAAAAAACGGATGGCACAGTGATAAACTGCATCCAGTTTGCTGAGTGGAGTGTTGGAGGCAATTTTGTAGATGACATCGCCGAAGTCGAGGATCGGTAGGATAGTCAGTTTTACTAGGGTAAGTTTGGCGGCGTGAGTGAAGGAGGCTTTGTTGCAGAATATAAAGCCGACTCTTGATTTGATTTTCGATTGGAGATGTTTGATGTGAGTCTGGAAGGAGAGTTTACAGTCTAGCCAGACACCTAGGTACTTATAGATGTCCACATATTCAAGGTTGGAACCATCCAGGGTGGTGATGCTGGTCAGGCGTGCGGGTGCAGGCAGCGAACGGTTGAAAAGCATGCATTTGGTTTTACTAGCGTTTAAGAGCAGTTGGAGGCCACGGAAGGAGTGTTGTATGGCATTGAAGCTCGTTTGGAGGTTAGATAGCACAGTGTCCAAGGACGGGCCGGAAGTATATAGAATGGTGTCGTCTGCGTAGAGGTGGATCAGGGAATCGCCCGCAGCAAGAGCAACATCATTGATATATACAGAAAAAAGAGTCGGCCCGAGGATTGAACCCTGTGGCACCCCCATAGAGACTTCCAGAGGACCGGACAGCATGCCCTCCGATTTGACACACTGAACTCTGTCTGCAAAGTAATTGGTGAACCAGGCAAGGCAGTCATCTGAAAAACCGAAGCTACTGAGTCTGCCGATAAGAATATGGTGATTGACCGAGTCGAAAGCCTTGGCAAGGTCGATGAAGACGGCTGCACAGTACTGTCTTTTATCGATGGCGGTTATGATATTGTTTAGTACCTTGAGCTGAGGTGCACCCGTGACCGGCTCGGAAACCAGATTGCACAGCGGAGAAGGTGCGGTGGGATTCGAGATGGTCAGTGACCTGTTTGTTGACTTGGCTTTCGAAGACCTTAAATAGGCAGGGCAGGATGGATATAGGTCTGTAACAGTTTGGGTCCAGGGTGTCTCCCCCTTTGAAGAGGGGGATGACTGCGGCAGCTTTCCAGTCCTTGGGGATCTCAGACGATATGAAAGAGAGGTAAACACACTATGTCAAATACAATATTATTTGTCGCATGCACAGGATACAGAAGGCTTCAATGGTACTGTCAAGTCTAATCAAGGTGGGTGGAATTAGGCGCAGAGAGCAGATAGCGATATGAAAGTTTATTCTCCGGTGAACAAGAAACACGGTCAACCCAATACACACAGGGTGAACAATCCAACACAGGATAAAAGACGAACCGGAGAATAAGAACACAAGATACACCGACAGACATAGATGACAAATAAATAATCCCACACAAAACAAGGGCGGGACAACCTACTATATATACAGACACTAATAAACTAAACAACACACAGGTGAAACCAATCAGACAAATCCAACAGTTACACGAAAAGGGATCGGTAGTGGCTAGTAGAATGGTGACGACGACCGCCGAGCACCGCCTGAACGGGCAGGAGAGCCAACCTCGTGACAGGTACAGTGAAAAGGTTACTTTCATATTTGCATAGTAGCAATATCAAAAACAGAAAGTATCAAATCAAATCAAATGTATTTATATAGCCCTTCGTACATCAGCTGATATCTCAAAGTGCTGTACAGAAACCCAGCCTAAAACCCCAAACAGCAAGCAATGCAGGTGGCTAGGAAAAACTCCCTAGAAAGGCCAAAACCTAGGAAGAAACCTAGAAAGGAACCAGGCTATGTGGGGTGGCCAGTCCTCTTCTGGCTGAGATTATAACAGAACATGGCCAAGATGTTCAAATGTTCATAAATGACCAGCATGGTCGAATAATAACAAGGCAGAACAGTTGAAACTGGAGCAGCAGCACAGTCAGGTGGTCTGGGGACAGCAAGGAGTCATCATGTCAGGTCGTCCTGGGGCACGGTCCTTGGGCTCAGGTCCTCCGAGAAAGAGAAAGAAAGAGAGAATTAGAGAGAGCATATGTGGGGTGGCCAGTCCTCTTCTGGCTGTGCCGGGTGGAGATTATAACAGAACATGGCCAAGATGTTCAAATGTTCATAAATGACCAGCATGGTCAAATAATAGTAAGGCAGAACAGTTGAAACTGGAGCAGCAGCATGGCCAGGTGGACTGGGGACAGCAAGGAGTCATCATGTCAGGTAGTCCTGGGGCATGGTCCTAGGGCTCAGGTCAGATGAAACTGGAGCAGCAGCATGGCCAGGTGGACTGGGGACAGCAAGGAGTCATCATGTCAGGTAGTCCTGGGGCATGGTCCGAGGGCTCAGGTCCTCCGAGAGAGAGAAAGAAAGAAGGAGAGAATTAGAGA
Organism: Oncorhynchus keta; assembly: GCF_023373465.1. Taxonomy (NCBI): domain Eukaryota; kingdom Metazoa; phylum Chordata; class Actinopteri; order Salmoniformes; family Salmonidae; genus Oncorhynchus; species Oncorhynchus keta. The sequence continues at coordinate 31,463,707 of NC_068437.1, forward strand.
ACTCACACTTAGATTCACACAGGACACCGAATAGGACAGGAGAAGTACTCCAGATATAACAAACTGACCCTAGCCCCCCGACACAAACTACTGCAGCATAAATACTGGAGGCTGAGACATGAGGGGTCAGGAGACACTGTGGCCCCATCCGAGGACACCCCCGGACAGGGCCAAACAGGAAGGATATAACCCCACCCACTTTGCCAAAGCACAGCCCCCACACCACTAGAGGGATATCTTCAACCACCAACTTACCATCCTGAGACAAGGCTGAGTATAGCCCACAAAGATCTCCGCCACGGCACAACCGAAGGGGGGCGCCAACCCAGACAGGATGACCACAACAGTGAATCAACCCACTCAGGTGACGCACCCCCAGGTGACGCACCCCCTGTATCCAGATAAATATTGTGTAAATGTTTTATTATTATTAGATTATTCTTACCTACCTTACCTATTATTTTTTCCATGTAACCATGCTCATTATGTTTGTGTGTTGTCCGTCCCTCCCTCCCTCCCTCCCTCCCTCCCTCCCTCCCTCCCTCCCTCCCTTTCTATCTCTTCTCCACTCTCTTCTTCCTCCCTCAAATTCACTCCTTCCCTCTCTAACTTCCTCTCCATGTCTCTCTCCCCCCAGTCTCTATATATCCCTTTATCTCCCCTCTCTCTCTCTCTCTTTCTTCACCTCTCTTTTGTGTGTGTCTGTGTGTGTGTTTGTGTGTCAGGTCTTTAAGGATACAGGTCCAGGGTGTGCTGCAGATGAGAGTTTGTGTCTTTCAAGAGGATGCCCCATTAGCTTTCTGCTTGCACCCTCTGATACACATCTCTAGTGCTTTATCTCTCTCTCTCTCTCTCTCTCTCTCTCTCTCTCTCTCTCTCTCTCTCTTCCATTAAAATGACTATATTGAGGCTGAGAGATGGGGAGATTATAACATTACAGAAATAACAACAGGGCATTATTTTATGAGGGGAACTGCTGGCTATGAAAAACATGTCCCCTGTGAAAATACTGTGTATACAACCTTAATTACATTTAGAGTGGCATGCTTGAGGTTATCCAGTTTTATCAGGCTCACGATCAGGCAACCTCACTATCTTATTTAAACACATGCCCTGCATGCATTAACACACACACACTGTGTGTGTGACAGGATTTCTTTTAGGAAATTCGGTGCCGGGCATTTGACCGACAACATTTGAATTGACTTGACATTTGAAAAATGTAACGAACCCATATGCATTGAGTGTGTAACCTGATTAGGGTGTCCAGTAGGGATGGGTATCGTTAATATTTTAATATCGTTAATATTACTACTCTTACCAATATTGCTTATCGATCTGGTACTTTAACGGAATTAAGAACAGAATTAACATAGCATTATTTCTGAAATGTTCAATAAATAAAATAATGCAGGTGGGCTGCAGAAGACAATACAGTGGTATAGAATAACACGGGTGGGGTATGCAGGTGGGCTGCAGAAGACAATACAGTGGTATAGAACAACACGGGTGGGGTATGCAGGTGGGCTGCAGAAGACAATACAGTGGTATAGAACAACATGGGTGGGGTATGCAGGTGGGCTGCAGAAGACAATACAGTGGTATAGAACAACATGGGTGGGGTATGCAGGTGGGCTGCAGAAGACAATACAGTGGAATAGAACAACATGGGTGGGGCATGCAGGTGGGCTGCAGAAGACAATACAGTGGTATAGAACAACATGGGTGGGGTATGCAGGTGGGCTGCAGAAGACAATACAGTGGTATAGAACAACATGGGTGGGGCATGCAGGTAGGCTGCAGAAGACAATACAGTGGTATAGAACAACATGGGTGGGGCATGCAGGTGGGCTGCAGAAGACAATACAGTGGAATAGAACAACATGGGTGGGGCATGCAGGTGGGCTGCAGAAGACAATACAGTGGTATAGAACAACATGGGTGGGGTATGCAGGTGGGCTGCAGAAGACAATACAGTGGTATAGAACAACATGGGTGGGGCATGCAGGTGGGCTGCAGAAGACAATACAGTGGTATAGAACAACATGGGTGGGGTATGCAGGTGGGCTGCAGAAGACAATACAGTGGAATAGAACAACATGGCTGGGGCATGCAGGTGGGCTGCAGAAGACAATACAGTGGTATAGAACAACATGGGTGGGGTATGCAGGTGGGCTGCAGAAGACAATACAGTGGTATAGAACAACATGGGTGGGGCATGCAGGTGGGCTGCAGAAGACAATACAGTGGTATAGAACAACATGGGTGGGGTATGCAGGTGGGCTGCAGAAGACAATACAGTGGTATAGAACAACATGGGTGGGGCATGCAGGTAGGCTGCAGAAGACAATACAGTGGTATAGAGCAACACGGGTGGGGCATGCAGGTGGGCTGCAGAAGACAATACAGTGGTATAGAACAACATGGGTGGGGTATGCAGGTGGGCTGCGGAAGACAATACAGTGGTATAGAACAACATGGGTGGGGTATGCAGGTGGGCTGCAGAAGACAATACAGTGGTATAGAGCAACACGGGTGGGGCATGCAGGTGGGCTGCAGAAGACAATACAGTGGTATAGAACAACATGGGTGGGGTATGCAGGTGGGCTGCGGAAGACAATACAGTGGAATAGAACAACACGGGTGGGGCATGCAGGTGGGCTGCAGAAGACAATACAGTGGTATAGAACAACATGGGTGGGGCATGCAGGTGGGCTGCAGAAGACAATACAGTGGTATAGAACAACATGGGTGGGGCATGCAGGTGGGCTGCAGAAGGACTATACAGTGGTATAGAACAACATGGGTGGGGCATGCAGGTGGGCTGCAGAAGACAATACAGTGGTATAGAACAACATGGGTGGGGCATGCAGGTGGGCTGCAGAAGACAATACAGTGGTATAGAACAACATGGGTGGGGCATGCAGGTGGGCTGCAGAAGGACAATACAGTGGTATAGAACAACACGGGTGGGGCATGCAGGTGGGCTGCAGAAGACAATACAGTGGTATAGAACAACACGGGTGGGGCATGCAGGTGGGCTGCAGAAGACAATACAGTGGTATAGAACAACATGGGTGGGGTATGCAGGTGGGCTGCAGAAGACAATACAGTGGTATAGAACAACACGGGTGGGGCATGCAGGTGGGCTGCAGAAGACAATACAGTGGTATAGAACAACATGGGTGGGGCATGCAGGTGGGCTGCAGAAGACAATACAGTGGTATAGAACAACACGGGTGGGGCATGCAGGTGGGCTGCAGAAGACAATACAGTGGTATAGAACAACATGGGTGGGGTATGCAGGTGGGCTGCAGAAGACAATACAGTGGTATAGAACAACACGGGTGGGGCATGCAGGTGGGCTGCAGAAGACAATACAGTGGTATAGAACAACACGGGTGGGGCATGCAGGTGGGCTGCAGAAGACAATACAGTGGTATAGAACAACATGGGTGGGGCATGCAGGTGGGCTGCAGAAGGACAATACAGTGGTATAGAACAACATGGGTGGGGCATGCAGGTGGGCTGCAGAAGACAATACAGTGGTATAGAACAACATGGGTGGGGCATGCAGGTGGGCTGCAGAAGGACTATACAGTGGAATAGAACAACACGGGTGGGGCATGCAGGTGGGCTGCAGAAGACAATACAGTGGAATAGAACAACACGGGTGGGGCATGCAGGTGGGCTGCAGAAGACTATACAGTGGTATAGAACAACATGGGTGGGGCATGCAGGTGGGCTGCAGAAGGACTATACAGTGGTATAGAACAACATGGGTGGGGTATGCAGGTGGGCTGCAGAAGGACTATACAGTGGTATAGAACAACATGGGTGGGGCATGCAGGTGGGCTGCAGAAGACAATACAGTGGTATAGAACAACATGGGTGGGGTATGCAGGTAGGCTGCAGAAGACAATACAGTGGTATAGAACAACATGGGTGGGGCATGCAGGTGGGCTGCAGAAGACAATACAGTGGTATAGAACAACATGGGTGGGGTATGCAGGTGGGCTGCAGAAGACAATACAGTGGTATAGAACAACATGGGTGGGGCATGCAGGTGGGCTGCAGAAGACAATACAGTGGTATAGAACAACATGGGTGGGGTATGCAGGTGGGCTGCAGAAGACAATACAGTGGTATAGAACAACATGGGTGGGGCATGCAGGTGGGCTGCAGAAGGACTATACAGTGGTATAGAACAACATGGGTGGGGTATGCAGGTGGGCTGCAGAAGGACTATACAGTGGTATAGAACAACATGGGTGGGGCATGCAGGTGGGCTGCAGAAGACAATACAGTGGTATAGAACAACATGGGTGGGGCATGCAGGTGGGCTGCAGAAGACAATACAGTGGTATAGAACAACATGGGTGGGGCATGCAGGTGGGCTGCAGAAGACAATACAGTGGTATAGAACAACATGGTGGGGCATGCAGGTGGGCTGCAGAAGACAATACAGTGGTATAGAACAACATGGGTGGGGTATGCAGGTGGGCTGCAGAAGACAATACAGTGGTATAGAACAACATGGGTGGGGCATGCAGGTGGGCTGCAGAAGACAATACAGTGGTATAGAACAACATGGTGGGGCATGCAGGTGGGCTGCAGAAGACAATACAGTGGTATAGAACAACATGGTGGGGCATGCAGGTGGGCTGCAGAAGACAATACAGTGGTATAGAACAACATGGGTGGGGCATGCAGGTGGGCTGCAGAAGACAATACAGTGGTATAGAACAACATGGTGGGGCATGCAGGTGGGCTGCAGAAGACAATACAGTGGTATAGAACAACATGGGTGGGGCATGCAGGTGGGCTGCAGAAGACAATACAGTGGTATAGAACAACATGGGTGGGGCATGCAGGTGGGCTGCAGAAGACAATACAGTGGTATAGAACAACATGGGTGGGGCATGCAGGTGGGCTGCAGAAGGACTATACAGTGGTATAGAACAACATGGGTGGGGCATGCAGGTGGGCTGCAGAAGACAATACAGTGGTATAGAACAACATGGGTGGGGCATGCAGGTGGGCTGCAGAAGACAATACAGTGGAATAGAACAACATGGGTGGGGCATGCAGGTGGGCTGCAGAAGACAATACAGTGGTATAGAACAACATGGGTGGGGCATGCAGGTGGGCTGCAGAAGGACTATACAGTGGTATAGAACAACATGGGTGGGGTATGCAGGTGGGCTGCAGAAGGACTATACAGTGGAATAGAACAACAACATGGGTGGGGCATGCAGGTGGGCTGCAGAAGACAATACAGTGGAATAGAACAACAACATGGGTGGGGCATGCAGGTGGGCTGCAGAAGACAATACAGTGGTATAGAGCAACACGGGTGGGGCATGCAGGTGGGCTGCAGAAGGACTATACAGTGGTATAGAACAACATGGGTGGGGCATGCAGGTGGGCTGCAGAAGGACTATACAGTGGTATAGAACAACATGGGTGGGGCATGCAGGTGGGCTGCAGAAGGACTATACAGTGGAATAGAACAACAACATGGGTGGGGCATGCAGGTGGGCTGCAGAAGACAATACAGTGGAATAGAACAACAACATGGGTGGGGCATGCAGGTGGGCTGCAGAAGACAATACAGTGGTATAGAACAACACGGGTGGGGCATGCAGGTGGGCTGCAGAAGACAATACAGTGGAATAGAACAACAACATGGGTGGGGCATGCAGGTGGGCTGCAGAAGACAATACAGTGGTATAGAGCAACACGGGTGGGGCATGCAGGTGGGCTGCAGAAGACAATACAGTGGTATAAAATAACACGGGTGGGGGATGCAGGTGGGCTGCAGAAGACAATACAGTGGTATAGATCAACATGGGTGGGGCATTCAGGTGGGCTGCAGAAGACAATACAGTGGTATAAAATAACACGGGTGGGGCATGCAGGTGGGCTGCAGAAGACAATACAGTGGTATAGAATAACATGGGTGGGGAATGCAGGTGGGCTGCAGAAGACAATACAGTGGTATAGAACAACATGGGTGGGGTATGCAGGTGGGCTGCGGAAGACAATACAGTGGTATAGAACAACATGGTGGGGCATGCAGGTAGGCTGCAGAAGACAATACAGTGGTATAGAACAACACGGGTGGGGTATGCAGGTGGGCTGCAGAAGACAATACAGTGGTATAGAACAACATGGGTGGGGTATGCAGGTGGGCTGCAGAAGACAATACAGTGGTATAGAACAACATGGGTGGGGTATGCAGGTGGGCTGCAGAAGACAATACAGTGGTATAGAACAACATGGGTGGGGTATGCAGGTGGGCTGCAGAAGACAATACAGTGGTATAGAACAACATGGGTGGGGCATGCAGGTGGGCTGCAGAAGACAATACAGTGGTATAGAACAACAACATGGGTGGGGCATGCAGGTGGGCTGCAGAAGACAATACAGTGGTATAGAGCAACACGGGTGGGGCATGCAGGTGGGCTGCAGAAGACAATACAGTGGTATAGAGCAACACGGGTGGGGCATGCAGGTGGGCTGCAGAAGACAATACAGTGGTATAGAACAACATGGGTGGGGCATGCAGGTGGGCTGCAGAAGGACTATACAGTGGTATAGAACAACATGGGTGGGGCATGCAGGTGGGCTGCAGAAGACAATACAGTTGTATAGAACAACATGGGTGGGGAATGCAGGTGGGCTGCAGAAGACAATACAGTGGTATAGACACAACATGGGTGGGGCATGCAGGTAGGCTGCAGAAGACAATACAGTGGTATAGAATAACACGGGTGGGGCATGCAGGTGGGCTGCAGAAGACAATACAGTGGTATAGAACAACATGGGTGGGGCATGCAGGTGGGCTGCAGAAGACAATACAGTGGTATAGAACAACATGGGTGGGGCATGCAGGTGGGCTGCAGAAGACAATACAGTGGTATAGAACAACATGGGTGGGGCATGCAGGTGGGCTGCAGAAGACAATACAGTGGTATAGAATAACACGGGTGGGGCATGCAGGTGGGCTGCAGAAGACAATACAGTGGTATAGAATAACACGGGTGGGGCATGCAGGTGGGCTGCAGAAGACAATACAGTGGTATAGAACAACATGGGTGGGGCATGCAGGTGGGCTGCAGAAGACAATACAGTGGTATAGAATAACACGGGTGGGGCATGCAGGTGGGCTGCAGAAGACAATACAGTGGTATAGAATAACACGGGTGGGGCATGCAGGTGGGCTGCAGAAGACAATACAGTGGTATAGAACAACATGGGTGGGGCATGCAGGTGGGCTGCAGAAGACAATACAGTGGTATAGAACAACATGGGTGGGGCATGCAGGTAGGCTGCAGAAGACAATACAGTGGTATAGAACAACATGGGTGGGGCATGCAGGTGGGCTGCAGAAGACAATACAGTGGTATAGAACAACATGGGTGGGGCATGCAGGTGGGCTGCAGAAGACAATACAGTGGTATAGAATAACACGGGTGGGGCATGCAGGTGGGCTGCAGAAGACAATACAGTGGTATAGAATAACACGGGTGGGGCATGCAGGTGGGCTGCAGAAGACAATACAGTGGTATAGAACAACATGGGTGGGGCATGCAGGTGGGCTGCAGAAGACAATACAGTGGTATAGAACAACATGGGTGGGGTATGCAGGTGGGCTGCAGAAGACAATACAGTGGTATAGAACAACATGGGTGGGGCATGCAGGTAGGCTGCAGAAGACAATACAGTGGTATAGAACAACACGGGTGGGGCATGCAGGTGGGCTGCAGAAGATAATACAGTGGTATAGAGCAACACGGGTGGGGCATGCAGGTGGGCTGCAGAAGACAATACAGTGGTATAGAGCAACACGGGTGGGGCATGCAGGTGGGCTGCAGAAGACAATACAGTGGAATAGAACAACAACATGGGTGGGGCATGCAGGTGGGCTGCAGAAGACAATACAGTGGTATAGAATAACACGGGTGGGGCATGCAGGTGGGCTGCAGAAGACAATACAGTGGTATAGAACAACATGGGTGGGGTATGCAGGTGGGCTGCAGAAGACAATACAGTGGTATAGAACAACATGGGTGGGGCATGCAGGTAGGCTGCAGAAGACAATACAGTGGTATAGAACAACATGGGTGGGGCATGCAGGTGGGCTGCAGAAGACAATACAGTGGTATAGAACAACATGGGTGGGGCATGCAGGTGGGCTGCAGAAGACAATACAGTGGTATAGAACAACATGGGTGGGGCATGCAGGTGGGCTGCAGAAGACAATACAGTGGTATAGAACAACATGGGTGGGGTATGCAGGTGGGCTGCAGAAGACAATACAGTGGTATAAAATAACAACATGGGTGGGGCATGCAGGTGGGCTGCAGAAGACAACACAGTGGTATAGAATAACATGGGTGGGGGTCATATCTTCATGCTTCACATTGAAGTGCTCTTCCAGTTTTTGGAGGATGGGTATGATCTGTCCACAGGTGGTATTCTTTTCACATGACATACACAGTGTGGATGTATAGAGGATTCTCATGAGCTGGACAAACTCATTTACATTTACATTTAAGTCATTTAGCAGACGCTCTATCCAGAGCGACTTACAAATTGGTGCATTCACCTTATGACATCCAGTGGAACAGCCACTTTACAATAGTGGAACAGCCACTTTACAAAAACTCCTCAGCCTTATGGAAGTCCTCGTCCTTCAGACAGTCCAGGTTGTCCTTGGTCATTGCTTTTCGATTTCGTGGGTCCAAGGCTGCTGCTTAGATGGCTGGATACTACTCCATGAATCTCTCTATCATTAGAGCGAGTTCCATTTGGTCTTGACATCAAGGATGAGTATGTGTTGCAGAAGGCCTGAAACAACAACAAAAAACAACATACATTTAATTACCGCACACTTGAATATTGAATTAAATTGTTTAATGTGGGAATTTCAAAATAATACTTTAATAGATTGAACAGGCTTCTTACCAAGGAGCTGCCGCTTTTCCTTCAAGACTGTTTTGGACATCGAGGATCTCTTGAACCACATGACCACTGCTCTGATTCGGGCTGCCCATTTATCAATGAAAGTCATTTTGTAGATTTTCTGCACTGCCAGATTCAATGTGTGTGCAAAGCATCCTATTTTTAGGATGTGTAGCCTCTTGATGGCAATATCCATATTGCCAGCATTATCAACAGTCACAGCTACAATCTTGCTCAGGCTCTATCTCAAACTCTTCCAGAATATCTGAGGTAGAACAGTTGAAACTGGAGCAGCAGCACAGCTAGGTGGACTGGGGACAACAAGGAGTCATCATGTCAGGTAGTCCTGAGGCATGGTCCTCAGGTCCTCCGAAAGAAAGAGAGAAAGAGACAATTAGAGAGAGCATACTTAAATTCACATAGGACACCGGATAGGACAGGAGAAGTACTCCAGATATAACAAACTGACCCTAGCCCCCCGACACAAACTACTGCAGCATAAATACTGGAGGCTGAGACATGAGGGGTCAGGAGACACTGTGGCCCCATCTGAGGACACCCCTGGACAGGGCCAAACAGGAAGGATATAACCCCACCCACTTTGCCAAAGCACAGCCCCCACACCACTAGAGGGCTATCTTCAACCACCAACTTACCATCCTGAGACAAGGCCGAGTATAGCCCACAAAGATCTCCGCCACGGCACAACCCAAGGGGGGGCACCAACCCAGAGATCAGGCAACGAGAGATGAACTACGAGCTGGGCAGTCAAACTGTGCATTTCTCTGCCTGTACATGATGCACTTTCGATAGATGTTTGGACAGAATGCTCGTATTTGCGCACTTACAAGCAAAAGTCTTGTCGCACATGTGGCAACAAGCATTATCAGCATCGAGTCTGCTGAAGTGTAACCACACTTTTGACTGTTTAATACTCTCCGCCATCATCACTAATTAAGAGCAGGGTCTTTCTGGTGTGTGTGTTTGTGTGTGTGTGCTGTAGCGCCAGAGAGAGATCTCTCTTTTGGATTGGGAAAAGCAAAAATGCATCATAGAAGAATGTCTTCATCTTATTGTAAATTAGAAATGGTTGGTGAGATAAAATGTGCAAGATAATGTTTATGTAGCAATAATAAATAGAAAAAGTATTTTCTTAATTTCTCCAGTACCGAAAACAGAACCGATAACGTCGGGCCTTATCGATACTACGGCCTTTCATAATTTAGCCCAGGGCCCGTTTAATACCAGCTTTTGGTTCCCATCCCTAGTGTCCAGCCACGGGGGTCAGAATGACAAATCACATTTAGAATATGGTAATTCATATTAACAGAACATGCAAGTCGAGGATGCAAAGATGTGCGGTACCTCTTACCGAATTCTAATGTGCACTTTGAACGTGTAACTTTTCCTCTGCCAATAAGACGAGTAATGAAGAGAAAAATCACTAGCCTATGTCAATCTACTATAGTAGAATAGTTTGGCTACCTATTCTATTGGTCAGCGTGTCGAGAAAGAAATAGCCATTTCCAAACAGACTCTGGAACAGTTGTGGGACGATAGATCCTAAATTCAAACAACCAGTAGGCCTAGACTTCATCATTTTTTTAAAAAAAGCAATGAGCTAGAAAGTTTGGAGTGAGATTTTGCTATGTGAATTTCATTGCACAATCCCTGGAAGGGGGACTAGGACAATGGTACTGTTCTAAAGCTAATTTCCTGCAATTCTACATTTTTTGACCTGGCTTAGGTGTAACGAGTGCACTGAGAGTCAGTAAGCAAGTTCAGGGGGTGTTTTAATAAATAAAAGAAACAATGACCACGAACCACAAACAAAGCACCGACATGAAAACAGAGTCAATAACACCTGAGGAAAGAACCAAGGGGAGTGACAGATACAGGGAAGATAATCAAGGAGGTGATGGAGTCCAGGTGAGTGTTATGAGGTGCAGGTGCGCGAGACATTGGTGACAGGTGTGCGGGATAATCAGCAGCCTGATGACCTAGAGGCCGGAGAGGGAGTATACGTGACATGAGGGTGGAAAAGAAAACAATAAAACCCAAAGGTTAGGTGTATTCAGGATGCTTTGAACATTAAATGAACACTCAAAATTTGGAGTTTGTTACTTTGAGAATTTTGGAGGGTGGGGGTATTTAAAGTATGCTATTCTTTTTTTGTTACATATTTTTTAGGTGGTTTGACACTTCATTCAGACAGTAATGAAATGAGATAGGGAGAGCAAATGCTAGAAACAGTGGGCAGGTTGGAAGCAAGGATTGATCCCTGTTGTCAGGTATAAAGTTGTATGTGACACGTTCCGGGTGTGTTACCACTACACCAAGGCTCTGCACAGGATTTATCTGTTATAATAATGGTTGATGGCAGATGGTAACCAACTCATAGATTGCAGTCTCCCTGTTCATAGACTGCTTTCAAGGTAAGGACACAAACTTCTTGTAATTTGGGTGAACTTTAAAATAGGTCTGGAAGGAAATCCTGCTTGCTCTCCAGGAAGGTTGGCCACCCCTGATCTACAATACTAGTCAAACACTTACTCATCCCAGGGTTTTATTTCATTTTTCCACTCTTTCCTACATCATAGAATAATAGTGAAGACATAAAAACTATGAAATAACACATATGGAATCATATAGTGACAGATATTACACATTTAGAAAGAGAAGAGATGAAATAGGTTACTTTGAAGTAAGGTAAGACATGTGTCTTATCCGCAGAGTACGACCCTGCCTCACACAGGAAGCGGCGCAGGTCCTAATCCAGGCACTTGTCATCTCCCGTCTGGATTACTGCAACTCGCTGTTGGCTGGGCTCCCTGCCTGTGCCATTAAACCCCTACAACTCATCCAGAACGCCGCAGCCCGTCTGGTGTTCAACCTTCCCAAGTTCTCTCACGTCACCCCGCTCCTCCGCTCTCTCCACTGGCTTCCAGTTGAAGCTCGCATCCGCTACAAGACCATGGTGCTTGCCTACGGAGCTGTGAGGGGAACGGCACCTCAGTACCTCCAGGCTCTGATCAGGCCCTACACCCAAACAAGGGCACTGCGTTCATCCACCTCTGGCCTGCTCGCCTCCCTACCACTGAGGAAGTACAGTTCCCGCTCAGCCCAGTCAAAACTGTTCGCTGCTCTGGCTCCCCAATGGTGGAACACACTCCCTCACGACGCCAGGACTGCGGAGTCAATCACCACCTTCCGGAGACACCTGAAACCCCACCTCTTTAAGGAATACCTAGGATAGGATAAAGTAATCCTTCTCACCCCCCCCCCCCCTTTAAAATATTTAGATGCATTATTGTAAAGTGGCTGTTCCACTGGATGTCATAAGATGAATGCACCAATTTGTAAGTCGCTCTGGATAAGAGCGTCTGCTAAATGACTTAAATGTAAATGTAAATGTAATGTGTCATGCCCTACTTAATTGTTTGAAACCTGAACGTTTTAATACATATCATATGTTTTCAAAATGCATACTGCCTCCAGCTCACTGCAAATTGGTGTGTGATGTGCTGATGAAGCCTGCCTTCCGTTGCCATTTGATGCCACATTCAAAACAACTGGGAACTCGGAAATCTGACTTTCGACTTCAGTGTGTTCAAGACAACTGGGTAAAAAAATTGCTCTGACTGGGATTTTTTTTTAACATCAAACTCGGAATTCCAACTCAGCAATTCGGGCCTGTTTTTCTAGAGCTCCAATTTTCCATCCTTAAGATCATTGACGTCATGATTTGACCTCATATTTTTCAGATTTCCCAGTTGTCTTGAAAGCAGTAGCAACTTGTTCTGTCTGACTGATTTTCCTCTCAAAGGCTCTGTATATGTATGCTGTGTGCATGTGATAAAGATATAAGATAACGAATATACTGTGCTTGTGACAGACAATTGGCCGGCACCAATTTAATTTATAATTTTTTCTATAATAGAGCCAGCCATTATTATCGGCTAATGGGAACTCTGGTGTTTCTGTGTGTTGTAAATTAGTCTTGATTGTAGTCCCTTAACCTGTGTTAATTGAATCAGGGGTGATACTGTCTTTCTGTGTGTGTGTCTCAGGGGTATGGTTAGTTTAACAGTCTGTAGCCTCCAGGATGTGTGATCATGTCATGGTTTTTGGAAAGACTTCAGTAGAGTTGGGTGGTATCCAGATGTTCATATGGTCATACTGTCCTTCTCGCATCCCGGGATTTATGGTATAACCGGTTTAATACCCAAGAGGATGCAAAAAAAGAGAACCCGCAAAAGTAATAGCGAATATCCATGGAGGCTGCTAGCTAAATATGCTAATGAGTGCAAATGAAAATAAACAAATTGCGAAGACAGGCAAACCAGCTCATGAAGTTATACATACACTACATGACCAAAAGTATATGGATACCTGCTCGTCAAACATCTCATTCCAAAATCATGGGCATTAATATGGAGTTGGTCCCCACCTTTGCTGCTATAACAGCCTCCACTCTTCTGGTAAGGCTTTCCACTAAATGTTGGAACATTGCTGTGGGGACTTGCCTCCATTCACTGATTTTGGGTAATTAGGCCTGGCTTGCAATCGCCGTTCAAATTCATTCCTAAGGTGTTCGATGGGGTTGACATAAGTGCAGTCCAGTCAAATTCTTCCACACCGATCTCGACAAACCATTTCTGTATGGACCTCGCTTTGTGCACGGGGGCATTGTCAACTCCTGCTCCCCCTCTCGACATCGCCAGTTTATTCATTATTACGCACAGCTGTCACCATCATTACGTGCACCTGCTCCTCATGAGACTCACCTGGACTCATCACCTTCCTGATTACCTCTCCTATATCTGTCACTCTCTTGGGTTCTTTCCCCAGGCCTTATTGACTCTTTGTTCCATGTCTGTGCGCTACTTGTGTTTCCTGTTGTTTCCTGTTGTTCCATGTTCGTATATTTATTAAATTCACTCCCTGTATTTGCTTCCCGATCTATTAGCGTACTCGTTACAGAAAAACATCTCACCAAAGGGAAGCAACAGGGATTTTTTTACTGGTGACGTCGGGTCCAAGGGCGGCTGCCGACGCAACCTGGGATGCCTCAGCTGTCTCGTCAGGTTCTCAGGCCTCGGTTGGCTCGTCAAGCATCCATTGCCGAAGCTACCGGGGATGCCTCAGCTAGCTCATTAGGCTTCCAAGCCTCGGTTGGCTCATCAGGCTCCCATGCCTCAGCCGGCTCGTCAGGCTCCCATGCCTCAGCCGGCTCGTCAGGCTCCCATGCCTCAGCCGGCTCGTCAGGCTCCCATGCCTCAGCCGGCTCGTCAGGCTCCCATGCCTCAGCCGGCTCGTCAGGCTCCCATGCCTCAGCCGGCTCGTCAGGCTCCCATGCCTCAGCCGGCTCATCAGGCTCCCATGCCTCAGCCGGCTCGTCAGGCTCCCATGCCTCAGCCGGCTCGTCAGGCTCCCATGCCTCAGCCGGCTCGTCAGGCTCCCATGCCTCAGCCGGCTCGTCAGGCTCCCATGCCTCAGCCGGCTCGTCAGGCTCCCATGCCTGGCGCTCTTTGTTCCCTTTGGTTCTTTTCCCAGGCATGATTGATTCTGTTCCTGAGTTTCTGTTTGTGTTTCATGTCTGTACACTACTCGTGTTTCTTGTTTTGTTCCATGTTCGTTTATTTATTAAATTAATTCTGTGTACTTGCTTCCCAATTATTAGTGTACTTGTTACAGGCATTGTCATGCTGAAACAGGAAAGGGCCTCCCCCAAACTGCTGCCACAGAATCTAGAACGGGGATTCTTACATTTTTTTAGCCTGGGACCGAAAAGAGAAATTCTGTGTTTTTCCTGGGACTCAGGTTTATGAAAATATGCAACGCTATGTACATACCTCATTTTCCTTACGACTAAAACAAATGCGATATAGACAAAACCAAATAGCAATGAAATTAAATAACCATATAAATAGCTATTTATGTTGATTTTTCTGATTTTTCTCGATTGGAACTGTTGCTGTTAAAACAAAACAAATAGTTTTCATTCTGAACTGGAATAAACTGATTGATCACATTACACAGATGAATAACAGAACACACATACACACACAGTCCTAATGAGAGGTGTGTGGCTGGTTGAAGTTTTCAACGTGTCTATTCTGGACTCAGTTTCTGACAGTGCAAAACTGAGGTCATGCTCAGCATTGAGTCTGTTTCTATATATGTTTTTAAGTATGCCAGAGTTGAGAACCCTGACAAGTATGTGGTACTGGATCAGAACATCTACTGCTTTCTCAGTCAGGCAGGAGACCACTTCCTGCTGTAGTTGAGCAACCCAGAACTGTGTGAGTGTGTTTGCTTCAGAAAGCATCTTGCTTCAATAAGTTTTATTCCAGTTCAGAATAAAAAGTATAACTTGTATGTTAACAGCAACAGTTCCAATATAGACTTGTTTTCAACAATCATTTCTACAGTAGGCCTGATAATTTTGTATCTTCATCTGTACTGCTACTTAGGGTTGCACATCAGTAGCTAGCTAGCTTTCTTTGGCAAACGTTAGCTATTAGCTGTGTACTAGGCCAGGAGATTGTTTGAAAGAGAAACTCACATCTACTTCTATGAGAGATAGTACTACCTTATTTCTGATTATCATCACCTGTTATACATTGACAACAATGCCTTGCTAGTTGACTTACTTTTTCACTGCCGGAGCACTGTTTCCTGAAGCACAGAGACACTGCTGCTAAGCAGAGAGCACACTGAACAGAGAGCGCAGTTGCACTTGGCCAAATCAATTCCAGTAATTCATTAAATAATTATATGTTTACTCTGACACATCGCAACCCATTATTAACAGGTCCTCAACCCACTTTCAGTCGCGACCCATACTTTCAGAAAGGCTGGTCTAGAATGCCATTGTATGCTGTAGTGTTAAGATTTCCCTTCACTGGAACTAAGGGGCCTAGCCCGAACCATGAAAACGTCCCCAGAACATTATTCCTCTTCCACCAAACTTTACAGTGGGCACTATGCATTGGGGCAGGTAGCATTCTCCTAGCATCCGCTACGCTACGTGGTTCAGCAATCGGCAGTCTCGTTCTGTGAGCTTGTGTGGCCTACCACTTTGCGGCTGAGCCGTTGTTGCTGCTAGACATATCCACTTCACAATAACAGCACTTACAGTTGACCGGAGAAGCTCTAGCAGGGCAGAAATTTGACGAACTGACTTGTTGGAAAGGTGGCACCCTACGACTGTGCCACATTGAAAGTCACTGAGCTCTTCTACTGCCAATGTTTGTATATGGAGATTGCAAGGCTTCATGCTAGATTTTGTCCACATTCTCTTGTATGTAGTGTAGTTTCAATGGTATTGAACAACCACCCCGTGGCTTTTTTGAACTACCCCAGTATATAGGTAATATACTGCCCAAGCATAGACTTCAGTAAAAGTCCATCATGTAGACTTTCCACATGGATTTAACGTGTGCACAGGCACACACACACACATACACTATCCTATCTGTCTCAGCATCTCCAAAATCAAACCTTCACAAAATGTCTCATTTAAGAAAGAGCAGCTGTAACTGAAATAGTGGCTCTGTCACTCCTCACCCACTGTCTCTGCACTCAGATGGATAAGGAGGATGATGATAATAATACACTGCTCAAAAAAATAAAGGGAACACTAAAATAACACATCCTAGATCTGAATGAATTAAATATTCTTATTAAATACCTTTTTCTTTACATAGTTGAATGTGCTGACAACAAAATCACACAAATTATCAATGGAAATCTAATTTATCAACCCATTGAGGTCTGGATTTGAAAACCACACTAGTGGAAAGTGGAAAACCACACCACAGGCTGATCCAACTTTGATGTAATGTCCTTAAAACAAGTTGAAATGAGGCTCAGTAGTGTGTGTGGCCTCCACGGGCCTGTATGACCTCCCTACAACGCCTGGGCATGCTTCTGATGAGGTGGCGGATGGTAGCCTGAGGGATCTCCTCCCAGCCCTGCACTAAAGCATCCGCCAACTCCTGGACAGTCTGTGGTGCAACGTGGTATTGGTGGATGGAGTGTGACATGATGTCCCAGATGTGCTCAATTGGATTCAGGTCTGGGGAACGGGCGGGCCAGTCCATAGCATCAATGCCTTCCTCTTGCAGGAACTGCTGACACACTCCAGCCACATGAGGTCTAGCATTGTCTTGCATTAGGAGAAGCCCAGGCCCAAATGCACCAGCATATGGTCTCACAAGGGGTCTGAGGATCTCATCTCGGTACCTAAAGGCAGTCAGGCTACCTCTGGTAAGCACATGGAGGGCTGTGCGGCCCCCCAAAGAAATGCCACCCCACACCATGACTGACCCACAGCCAAACCGGTCATGCTGGAGGATGTTGCAGGCAGCAGGACATTCTCCACGGCGTCTCCAGATTCTGTAACGTCTGTCACATGTGCTCAGTGTGAACCTGCTTTCATCTGTGAAGAGCACAGGGCGCCAGTGGTGAATTTGCCAATCTTGGTGTTCTCTGGCAAATGCCAAATGTCCTGCACGGTGTTGGGCTGTAAGCACAACCCACACCTGTGGATGTCGGGCCCTCATAGCACCCTCATGGAGTCTGTTTCTGACCGTTTGAGCAGACACATGCACATTTGTGGCCTGCTGGAGGTCATTTTGCAGGGCTCTGGCAGTGCTCCTCCTGCTCCTCCTTGCACAAAGGCGTAGGTAGCGGTCCTGCTGCTGGGTTGTTGCCCTCCTACGGCCTCCTCCACGTCTCCTGATGTACTGGCCTGTCTCCTGGTAGCGCCTCCATGCTCTGGACACTAAGCTGACAGACACAGCAAACCTTCTTGCCACAGCTCACATTTATGTTCCCTCCTGGATGAGCTGCACTACCTGAGCCACTTGTGTGGGTTGTAGACTCCGTCTCATGCTACCACTAGAGTGAAAGCACCGCCAGCATTCAACAATGACCAAAACATCAGCCAGGAAGCATAGGAACTGAGAAGTGGTCTGTGGTCACCACCTGTAGAACCACTCCTTTATTGGGGGTGTTTTGCTAATTGCCTATAATTTCCACCTGTTGTCTATTCCATTTGCACAACAGCATGTGAAATTTATTGTCAATCAGTGTTGCTTCCTAAGTGGACAGTTTGATTTCACAGAAGTGTGATTGACGGAGTTACATTGTGTTGTTTAAGTGTTCCCTTTATTTTTTTTGAGCAGTGTAAATTATACAACGGGTGGGTCTAATCCTGAATTCTAATTGGTTAAAACAGCATTCCAGCCTGTGTCTATTTCACAAGTTACCACCGGCTAAATCTATGATGTTAAAATGCCTATTTACTCTGTTCCATCTGACTGTGCAATCCACAGTCTCATCAGCCCAGCCAGACAATTTATAAATTATAAACTATAAACTATAAAAGCATCTAGACATTATCTCACAGTTATTTTATAATAACATTTAGTTTTCAACAGCGAAGATTTGTATAAACCTTGCTGTCTGTCTCAGACATTTGCAATATTTTTTTCAATATTCAAATTCGATCTCCAGCTGTCGTGTCGGGAACCGGGACATCTAAAACATATCTAAAAACCTGTTTTTGTTTTGTCATTATGGGGTATTGTGATGTCATTTTGGGGTATTGTGTGTAGATTGATGAAACAAAACAATTGAATCCATTTTAGAATAAGGCTGTAATGAAACAAAATGTGGAAAAAGTCAAGGGGTCTGAATACTTTCCGAATGCACTGTATACAAAGAACTATCAACCACAAACAGGTCAAATGAAATGGTGTGCAGCTAGTTGGCAGTCTGTTCTGCTACAGTTTGAAGTGATTGTCTTAGTTGTGTTGTTGGCTACAGCTCTCAAACAAAAGTGTCCTGACGAGAGAACATTTTCTGTGCCAGCTCATTGTTATGGATGTATCCAAATAAATGTCACTAGAAAACAGCTTAAACAAATGCAAATGCAGCTACTTTGTTGTTATTCTGTCTTCACTGTTTGACGTGACTGTAAATTAGCCATAGTTGGCTAGCTAGCAAGCAAGGGATAAGAACGTTGCCAGTCAGTATATAGCAATGGAACATTTAGAACGAACAACGGGGTTGCGTCCATAGATACAGAACCAAAAAACTGAATGACTGGGTCGCGTTTCTGGCAACCGAACTGATAGAACAAATGACCAGCCAGCTTGGGTTGCAACCCTAGATTTGTGTTGGGACTATATCTTGTGGAAGGATTAAATATTTTGATTAATTTATTCATACTAAGGTTTCTAATGAAAATATGTCAATCATTATTTGATTATATTGGTAACTTGTTGTGAAAAAGTGATAATTCCCTCGAAGCCGTTCTTTGGATGATATATTGGCATATATTAACTTCTGGTCACAACCAGTTGTGTCCTCCAGATCTCTACTGCATCAATGGTGCTTTATTTAACCATGTGATGGGACATGAAATGGAATCATTGGGAAAACCAGATAGAGATGGACATAGGGATGGCCGGATGTGTTTCCATTATGTTTTAGAAGAAGCCTGAAGCCTCTATCCCAAATGAAAAGGAGATATTGGTATCATATAAGAGTTACAGGCCAAGAGGCTATGCAATCCCCCAAATAATCTGAACTGTGTTTACGTACATAAACCCCAGCGAGCACCCTAACAAACTTTTCCCTTGCTGTAACTTTTAATTACAGGCCCAAAAACGTGACTGATTCTCTGCCGCCTCATTTGTCACTCAGCATGAATAAGTTAGTTAGCGAGACGCTTATTGTTTTCTTCTCACACAATCTTGTCATGAAAATGTCATTAGCATATCTGCCAAGATTGAAGGAATGCTTGGATGCTACTTTACTACTGAACAAAAATATGAACGCAACATGTAAAGTGTTGGCCCATATTCCATGAACTGAAATAGAATATCCCAGACATTTTCCATACGTATATGAAGCTTATTTCTTTAACTTTGTGTAGACATATTTTTACATTCCTGTTAGTGAGCATTTCTCCTTTTGACAAGATAATCCATCAACCTGACAGGTGTTGCATATCAATAATGTAACAATGTGCGCTGAGAGTCGGGAAGCAAGTTCAGGGATTGAGTGTTAATAAATAAATGCAAAGCAAGAAACATGAACAATGCACAGACAACACTAAAGCAGAAACAATAACGCTTGGGGAAGGAACCAAAGGGAGTGACATGTGTGTATATATATATCAGAGAGTTGATGGAGTCCAGGTAAGTGATGACAAGCAGGTGCGCGTAATGATGGTGACAGGTGTGCACCATAACGAGCAGCCTGGTGACCTAGAGGCCGGAGAGAGAGCACACATGACAAATAAGCTGATTAAAGAGCATGGCCATTACACAGGTGCACCTTGTGCTGGGGACAATAAAAGGCAGCTCTAAAATGTGCAGTTTTGTCACACAACACAATGCCACAGATGTCTCAAGTTTTGAGGGAGCATGCAATTGGAATGCTGACGGCAGGAATGTCCGCCAGAGCTGTTGCCAGAGAATGTAATGTTCATTTCTCTACCATAAGTTGCCTCCAAAGTATTTAGAGAATTTGGCAGTATGTCCAACCGGCCTCACAACCGCAGACCATGTGTAACCATGCCAGCCCAGGACCTCCACAGCCGGCTTCTTCACCTGCGGGACCGTCTGAGACCAGCCACCCAGACAGCTTATGAAACTGAGTATTTCTGTCTGTAATAAATCCCTTTTGTGGGGAAAAACTCATTATGATTGGCTCCCAAGTGGGTGGAGCTATGCCCTCCCAGGCCCACCCATGGCTGTGCCCCAGCCCAGTCATGAAATCCATAGATTGGGGCCTAATAAATGTATTTAAATGGACTGATTTCGTTATATGAACAGGAACGCATTGTAAAATCTTTGAAATCGTTGCATGTTGCGTTTATATTTGTATTCAGTATAAATACAGTAAATTACTGTGTATCATCTCACTCATATTGTGTCGTCTGTTGAAATGATCACATCAAATGATTGCACATACAGTTGAAGTTTGAAGTTTACATACACTTAGGTTGGAGTCATTAAAACACGTTTTTCAGCCACTCCATACATTCTTGTAAACAAACTATAGTTTTGGCAAGTTGGTTAGGACATGACACAAGTAATTTTTCCAACAATTGTTTACAGACAGATTATTTCACTTATAATTGACTGTATCACAATTCCAGTGGGTCAGAAGTTTACATACACTAAATTGACTGTGTCTTTAAGCAGCTTGGAAAATTCCAGGAAATGATGTCATGGCTTTAGAAGCTTCTGATAGGCTAATTGACACCATTTGAGTCAATTGGAGGTGTACCTGTGGATGTATGTCAAGGGCTACCTGCAAACTCAGTGCCTCTTTGCTTGACATCATGGAAAAATACAAATAAATCAGCCAAGACCCCAGGAAACAATTGTAGACCTCCACATGTCTGGTTCATCCTTGGGAGCAATTTTCAAACCCCTGAAGATGCCACGTTCATCTGTACAAACAATAGTACGCAAGTATAAACAGATGACATGGCCTCCACAATCACCCAACCTTAACCCAATTGAGATGGTTTGGGATGAGTTGGACGGCAGAGTGAGGAACTCCTTCAAGGCTGTTGGAAAAGCATTCCAGGTAAAGCTGGTTGAGAGAATGCAAAGCTGTCATCAAGGCAAAGGGTGGCTACTTTGAAGGATATAAACTATATTTAGGTTGGTGTAACCCTTTTTTTGGATACTACATGATTCCACATGTGTTATTTCATTGTTTTGATGTCTTCACTATTATTATACAATGTAGAAAATAGTAAAAGAAATAAAGAAACACCCTTGAATGAGTAGGTGTGTCCAAACTTTTGACTGGTACTGTATATCTTACATTTCATATGGTATGTATTAATTTATGGTTGTCCATCATCCATTTGTTATGATATGTTAAGAATTTGCAAAATGTACAATAAATTACAAATCTGGAAAATGTATTATATCTTACGAATTTTAAAAGCGTATGTTCCAAATTTCAATTTGTTGTTGCTAACATTAACTAGGTGGCTAGGTGTTAATGCTAACGTTAGCAAGCTGGCTAACATTAGCTAGGCTAGGGGTTAGGGATTAGGATTAAGGTTAGGAGTTACGTTAAAATGTTAAGGTTAACCGAAGGATTAGCTGTGGAGTGCCATTGATGTCATTTTGACTGTCACAATGTTTATTTTCCGCTATGCTCGGTTGCTCTGGTGACAACACAACCCTTCAGGATGTGCTGTGGTTTTAAAGTCTATAAACTCTTTCCAAAAGTATTTTTGTGACTATTCTATTGATTCCAATATGCTGGTAGAGCTAAATCAAGTTTCTTAGTTGTTAGAAATGTATTTTATTTTGAGCCAGGAGAGCTACTCATACTAAATGTATTTCTCACCTTTAGTCATCTCTAGTCTGGCAGCCAGAGCTGTTAATTGGTGTATATGTCATCTGTCTTGACTGTGGGTGTCTAGGGAGAAACAGACAGGATATCCTCTCTTCTCTCTACAGCATCACCTCTTCTCATTTCTTCCCTGGTCGGGAGAGGGCTACAGTACTACAGTAAGAGCAAAATAGTCCTAATAAAATCATAAAAACCTTAGTGTAACAACAGTTTTAGTAAGTAATACTGAAGTCGTGCACAATTATCAGTTTATATTTAGGTTTATGTAGCCCATTCATTGTCAGTTAGAGATACAGTAGGACCCAAAAGCATAATCAGTGCTCTAAGTGGTGACACAGGGTACCGTACTAAACCACAAATTACCTCTAAGTACCACAGCATAATCACAAAACTTTTAGTGGAGCAACCACTGTATTTCCTCCATCACATCTCTCTGTCATGCCCTGTGTAAAAAAAAAAACTGGGGTTGGGGCCTTGTTCCATATAAGTCCACTGAGATAAGCTCATCCAAATGTTTTATAATGTCCACAGCATGGCTCACTCATAAGAGGCTTTCAAATCAAATCAAATGTATTTATATAGCCCTTCGTACATCAGCTGATATCTCAAACTGCTGTACAGAAACCCAGCCTAAAACCCCAATCAGCAAGCAATGTTGAAGCATGTTGGCTAGGAAAAACTCCCTTGAAAGGCCAAAACCTAGGAAGAAACCTAGAAAGGAACCAGGCTATGAGGGGTGGCCAGTCCTCTTCTGGCTGTGCCGGGTGGAGATTATAACAGAACATGGCCAAGATGTTAAAATGTTAATAAATGACCAGCATTGTCAAATAATAGGTCTGGAACAGGTAGCACGTCCGGTGAACAGGTCAGGATTCCATAGCCGTAGGCAGACCAGTTGAAACTGGAGCAGCAGCACGGCCAGGTGGACTGGGGACAGCAAGGACTCATCATGCCAGGTAGTCCTGAGGCGTGGTCCTACGGCTCACATAAACTACTGCAGCATAAATACTGGAGGCTGAGACAGGAGGGGTCAAGAGACACTGTGGCCCCATCCGATGATACCCCCGGACAGGGCCAAACAGGAAGGATATAACCCCACCCACTTTGCCAAAGCACAGCCCCCACACAACTAGAGGGAGGTCTTCAACCACCAATTTACCATCCTGAGACAAGGCCGAGTATAGCCCACAAAGATCTGCGCCACGGCACAACCCAAGGGGGGGCGCAAACCCAGACAGGAAGATCACATCAGTGACTCAACCCACTCAAGTGACGCACCCCTCCTAGGGACGGCATGAAAGAGCACCAGTAAGCCAGTGACTCAGCCCCTGTAATAGGGTTAGAGGCAGAGAATCCCAGTGGAAAGAGGGGAATCGGCCAGGCAGAGACAGCAAGGGCGGTTCGTTGCTCCAGAGCCTTTCCGTTCACCTTCACACTCCTGAGCCAGACTACACTCAATCATATGACCTACTGAAGAGATGAGTCTTCAGTAAAGACTTAAAGGTTGAGACCGAGTTTGCGTCTCTCACATGGGAAGGCAGACCATTACATAAAAATGGAGCTCTATAGGAGAAAGCCCTGCCTCCAGCTGTTTGCTTAGAAATTCTAGGGACAATTAGGAGGCTTGCGTCTTGTGACCGTAGCATACGTGTAGTAGGTATGTAAGGCAGGACCAAATCAGAGAGATAGGTAGGAGCAAGCCCATGTAATGCTTTTTAGGTTAGCAGTAAAACCTTGAAATCAGCCCTTGCCTTGACAGGAAGCCAGTGTAGAGAGGCTAGCACTGGAGTAATATCTAGTCAGGATTCTAGCAGCCGTATTTAGCACTACCTGAAGTTTATTTAGTGCGTTATCCGGGTAGCCGGAAAGTAGAGCATTGCAGTAGTCTAACCTAGAAGTAACAAAAGCATGGATACATTTTTCTGCATCGTTTCTGGACAGAAAGTCTTTGATTTTTGAAATGTTATGTAGATGGAAAAAAGCTGTCCTTGAAACAGTCTTGATATGTTCGTCAAAAGAGAGATTGGGGTCCAGAGTAACGCCGAGGTCCTTCACAGTTTTATTTGAGACGACTGTACAACCATTAAGATTAATTGTCAGATTCAACAGAAGATCTCTTTGTTTCTTGGGACCTAGAACAAGCATCTCTGTTTTGTCCGAGTTTAAAAGTAGAAAGTTTGCAGCCATCCACTTCCTTGTGTCTGAAACAGGCTTCTAGCAAGGGCAATTTTGGGGCTTCACCATGTTTCATTGAAATGTACAGCTGTGTGTCATCCACATAGCAGTGAAAGTTAATATTATGTTTTCGAATTACATCCCCAAGAGGTAAAATATATAGTGAAAACAATAGTGGTCCTAAAACGGAACCTTGAGGAACACCGAAATTTACAGTTGATTTGTCAGAGGACATGCCATTCACAGAGACAAAGTGATATCTTTCCAACAGATAAGATCTAAACCAGGCCAGAACTTGTCCGTGTAGACCAATTTGGGTTTCCAATCTCTCCAAAAGAATGTGGTGATCGATGGTGTCAAAAGCAGCACTAAGGTCTAGGAGCATGAGGACAGATGCAGAGCCTCGGTCTGATGCCATTAAAAGGTCATTTACCACCTTCACAAGTGCAGTCTCAGTGCTATGATCGGGTCTAAAACTAAACTGAAGCATTTCGTATACATTGTTTGTCTTCAGGAAGGCAGTGAGCTACAGCCTTTTCTAACATTTTTGAGAGGAATGGAAGATTTGATATAGGCTGATAGTTTTTTATATTTTCTGGGTCAAGGTTTGGCTTTTTCAAGAGTGGCTTTATTACTGCCACTTTTAGTGAGTTTGGTACACATCCGGTGGATAGAGAGCTGTTTATTATGTTCAACATAGGAGGGCCAAGCACAGGAAGCAGCTCTTTCAGTAGTTTAGTTGGAATAGGGTCCAGTATGCAGCTTGAAGGTTTAGAGGCCATGATTATTTTCATCAGTGTGTCAAGAGATATAGTACTAAAACACTTGAGTGTCTCTCTTGATCCTAGGTCCTGGCAGAGTTGTAAAGACTCAGGACAACTGAGCTTTGAAGGAATATGCAGATTTAAAGAGGAGTCTGTAATTTGCTTTCTAATAATCATGATCTTTTCCTCAAAGAAGTTTATGAATTTATTATTGCTGAAGTGAAAGCCATCCTCACTTGGGGAATGCTGCTTTTTAGTTAGCTTTGAGACAGTATCAAAAATACATTTCGGATTGTTCTTATTTTCCTCAATTATGTTGGAAAAATAGGATGATCGAGCAGCAGTAAGGGCTCTTCGATACTGCACGGTACTGTCTTACCCAGCTAGTCGGAAGACTTCCAGTTTGGTGTGGCGCCATTTCCGTTCCAATTTTCTGGAAGCTTGCTCCAGAGCTCGGGTATTTTCTGTATACCAGGGAGCTTGTTTCTTATGAGAAATATTTTTAGTTTCTAGGGGTGCAACTGCATCTAGGGTGTTGCGCAAGGTTAAATTGAGTTCCTCAGTTAGGTGGTTAACTGATTTTTGTCCTCTGACGTCCTTGGGTAGGCAGAGGGAGTCTGAAAGGGCATCAAGGAATCTTTGTGTTGTCTGTGAATTTATAGCACGACTTTTGAGGCTCCTTGTTTGGGGTCTGAGCAGATTATTAGTTGCAATTGCAAACATAATAAAATGGTGGTCCGATAGTCCAGGATTATGAGGAAAAACATTAAGATCCACAACATTTATTCCATGGGACAAAACTAGGTCCAGAGTATGACTGTGACAGTGAGTAGGTCCAGAGACATGTTGGACAAAACCCACTGAGTTGACAATGGCTCCGAAAGCCTTTTGGAGTGGGCCTGTGGACTTTTCCATGTGAATATTAAAGTCACCAAAAAATTAGAATATTATCTGCTATGACTTCAAGGTCCGATAGGAATTCAGGGAACTCAATGAGGAATGCTGTATATGGCCCAGGAGGCCTGTAAACAGTAGCTATAAAAAGTGATTGAGTAGGCTGCATAGATTTCATGACTAGAAGCTCAAAAGATGAAAAGGTATTTTTTTTGTAAATTGAAATTTGCTATCGTAAATGTTAGCAACACCTTCACCTTTGCGGGATGCTCACTAGTGTAACCAGGAGGTGAGGCCTCATTTAACACAGTAAATTCATCAGGCTTAAGCCATGTTTCATACAGGCCAATCACATCAAGATTATGATCAGTGATTAGTTCATTGACTATATAATTTCCTTTGAAGTAAGGGATCTAACATTAATAAGTAGCCCTATTTTGAGATGTGAGGTATCACGATCTCTTTCAATAATGACAGGAATGGAGGAGGACTTTTGGACAGTTTCTTGGTATCGTTGCGTATAATCTCTCAATCGATACACAATACCCTATAATGACAAAGCAAAAACAGGTTTTTAGAAATGTTTGCAATGTATTAAAAATAGAACACTGAAATATCACATTTGCATAACAATTCAGATCCTTTATTCCGTATTTTGTTGAAGTAGCCTTGGCAGCGATTAAAGCTTTGAGTCTTCGTGGGTATGACACTACAAGCTTGGCACGCCTCTATTTGGGGAGTTCCTCCCATTCTTCTCTGCAGATCCTCTCAAGCTCTGTCAGGTTGGATGGGGAGCGTGGCTGACTGGGCCACTGAAGGGCATTGAGCCACTCCTGCGTTGTCTTGGCTGTGTGCTTAGGGTGGTTGTCCTGTTAAAAGGTGAACCTTTGCCTCAGTCTGAGGTCCTGAGCGCTCTCGAGCAGGTTTTCATCAAGGATCTCTCTGTACTTTTCTCCGTTCATCTTCCCTCGATCCTGATTAGTCTCCCGGTCCCTGCCGCTGAAAAAACATCCCCACAGCATGATGCTGCCACCACTCATGGCTTGGTTTTACCTCATGGCTTGGTTTTACCTCATGGCTTGGTTTTACCTCATGGCTTGGTTATACCTCATGGATTGGTTTTTGCTCTGACATGCACTGTCAACTGTGGGACCTTATACAGACAGGTGTTTGCCTTTCCAAATCATGTCCAATCAATTGAATTTACCACAGGTGGACTCCAATCTAGTTGTAGAAACATCTCAAGGACGATCAATGGAAACAGGATGCACCTGAGCTCAATTTAGAGTCTCATAGCAAAGGGTCTGAATACTAATGTAAATATGGTATTTATGTGTTTATTTTTTATAAATGTGCAAAAAAAATAGTGTTCTCTTTTTATTATGGGGTACTGTGTGTAGGTTAAAAAAAATGTAATCCAATTTTTAAAAAGGCTGTAACGCAACAAAATGTGGAAAAGGTCAAGGGCTCTGAATACTTTCAGAATGTACTTTATGAGTGAATGAATGAATTTCAAACACAGATTCTACCACAAATACCAGGGATGTTTTCCAATGCCTTGCAAAGAACGCCACCTATTGGTAGTTATGGAGTTTAATCGCTGTGATAGGAGAAAACTGAGGATGGCTCAGCAACATTGTACTTACTGCACAATACTAACCTACTTGTAAATAGAGGGACGCATGTACAGAAAAAAAATATTCCAAAGCATGCATCCTGTTTGCAATAGGGCACTAAAGTGAAAATGCTAAAAAATATGTCCTTAATACAAAGCGTTATGTTTGGGGCAAACACGTCACATCACTGAGTACCACTCTTCATATTTTCAAGCATGGTGGTGACTGCATCATGTTATGGGTATGCTTGTCATCGGCAACAACTATGGAGTTTTCTTTAGGATAACATAAATAAAATAGAGCTAAGCACAGGCAAAATCCTAGAGGAAAACTTGGTTGTCTACTTTTCAACAGACAGAGTAGACAAATTCACCTTTCAGCAGGACAATAACCTAAAACACAAGGCCAAATATACACTGGAGTTGCTTACCATGACAACGTTGAATTTTCCTGAATGGCCAAATTACAGTATTGACTTAAATCAGCTTGAAAATTGATGGCAAGACCTGAAAATGGCTGTCTAGCAATGATCAACAACCAACTTGACAGACCTTGAAGTATTTTTTTATAGCCTAATGTGCAAATATTGTACAATCCAGGTTTTCAAAGCTCTTAGAGACTTACCCAGAAAGACTCACAGCTGTAATCACTTCCAAAGATTCTAACATGTATTGACTCAGGGGGATGAATTTTTGTTTCATCAAGATACATTAGTGTTTTATTTTTCATTCCTTTTTTACAAATGTTAGAACTTTTCTTCCACTTTGACATTAGAGCAGTTTGTGTAGATCGTGGACCAAAACATTGTAATCCATTCTATTCCCACTGTGTAACACAACAAAATGTGGAAAAAGTAAAGGGGTGTCAATTCCTTCTGAAGGTACTGTTTGTCCTCTTCTGTTCTCTACTGTCATTTCACTGACTAATCGCTGCTGTAGGTGAAGAAAGTGCCGAGTCAGGAGTAACTATCTGTCTCTTTTCCATTCACCTCCCACTCTTTTTCTCTCTCAGGGGACCGGGCCTCTTTGTCTTTCTTTCTTTTCCATGCATATTCATACTTGTTTTCATGTTATCATATGCTTTCTTCTCTACCCCCCTCTCTTTCTCTCTCTCTCTATTCTGTCCTATCAGGCTGACCCTGCACTGCAGTTCATAGAGGTATAAAGGGAGGAGGGAGATATTCTTTAGGGAGAGAGGGGAGGCAAAAGGGGTGGCTGGAGGGAGGGGGAGAAAATACGATAATGGAAGAGGAGGCACATAGGGTTAGCAGATGGGGAGAAGAGAAAGAGAGGGTAAGGATGGAGAGGAGCGAGAGAGGAGTGTTCGCTGCACAAGACAGTTGACAGGGAAGGCAGACTTTACTGGATATGAAGAAGGGAGGAAACAGAAAGGAGAGCGGGAAAAGCTATTTGGATGAAAAGGAAACTGTAAGAGAAGAAAGGGCGCTGAATGTCTGTCCAGCCTCAGTGTAGACAACAATGGTACTGAGAATGCTATGGTGTTTCACACCAGACAGTGGGGAGCATCTTGACTCTACTTATCGGTTTTTATTGATAGCTCTGCCATATTTTTGGACCATAACTTGGTCACAGCATCCATAGAATGGTTTGTGTTTTCCCCCTCCTGGGGAGATAGATATCCATCTGCAGGATTTTGCCCCAGCTCTAGGGAGCATCCTCAAGACCTTGATTAGCTGAATCAGGTCTTAGAATACTCCTTGTTCCAGCCAAACGATACGCCACGCTCATGGATGTTAGTTTCTTCTCCGCAATGAGCCTGGACCTCCCCGACAATTCTAAAACGTAAACACATTCTAACCATTCTGATTGGTCCCAAAAAACAATGGGTTGGGCCGGAGCCAAAACACACGTGGGTGAAGAAGCGTTTTGAAAGAACATCATTGGCTTTGATACTCTGTTTAGAGATTACTTTGTTTTGTACGATACCCCTCCATTTGACATCACCACAAACAACTTCAACGATGGCAGTCTCAGACTGTGTGTAGCTAACATAGAGCAGTGCAAGAAGTCTGTTTGATTTGTCAGGATGTATTCAATAGCTGGAGCAGTAAACAATTGTGGAATTTTACGCGGACTAAATGCAGCTGTGGACAATGGCATTTGACAAAATAGGCTCTAAAACAAATGGTCAACTAGACCCTACAGCCAAGTAGGGCCTACAGCCAAGTAGGGCCTACAGCCAAGTAGGGCCTACAGCCAAGTAGGGCCTACAGCCAAGTAGACCCTACAGCCAAGTAGACCCTACAGCCAAGTAGACCCTACAGCCAAGTAGACCCTACAGCCAAGTAGGGCCTACAGCCAAGTAGACCCTACAGCCAAGTAGACCCTACAGCCAAGTAGACCCTACAGCCAAGTAGACCCTACAGCCAAGTAGGGCCTACAGCCAAGTAGGGCCTTAATTGAAGAATATGTTAGGTTGTAAAGTTTTCAGGGTAAGATTATATAGCAGAGCCTTATCACAGCAATCAGCATCATTGGTAAGTTTGTGTTGAAAACAACCCCAGCAACCTCCATGGCGGCCTCATTTCTCTTAATCTCTCTCTCTCTCTCTCTCTCTCTCTCTCTCTCTCTCTCTCTCTCTCTCTCTCTCTCTCTCTCTCTCTCTCTGTTTTCTCGGTTCTCTGGTTGCCTATCTTCGTCAATGTTTTCTCTCCCTGTGTCCTGTAAACTCCAGTCTTTCTCCAAGGTAAGAGGGAATTGGTTTCAAAGCTGTATTTGATGTCAGTTTTGTAGGGTTCGGAGAAAAACAAATTATTTTCTCTGAACAAGCAAATGGCAGAAGAGGAGTCCCTGAAGAGGGAATGACAGTGTTTGTGATAAGAACAGTGTGTGTGTGTGTGTGTGCGTGCGTGTGCGCGTGCATTGTTTAATTGTACAGTGAAAGACAGAGTAGAGACAGTGGGAGGATGGTGATGCTGCTGCTATGTGGTTTTGATACTGGTGTCTTATAGTTGAGGTGTTGGTGATATGATGGTGATGTTATCACTGTACACACAGAGCTCTGCTGGCTTTGTTCTATGTTTGTGTATTGACATGGGGCTGTACTTGTGGTGTACAGATGGGAGGTAACAGATGTTCTGTGGTTGTGGTGTACTGATGGGAGGTAACAGATGTTCTGTGGTTGTGGTGTACTGATGGGAGGTAACAGATGTTCTGTGGTTGTGGTGTACAGATGGGAGGTAACAGATGTTCTGTGGTTGTGGTGTACTGATGGGAGGTAACAGATGTTCTGTGGTTGTGGTGTACTGATGGGAGGTAACAGATGTTCTGTGGTTGTGGTGTACTGATGGGAGGTAACAGATGTTCTGTGGTTGGATGCTTGTGTATTGATGTTGCAGTGATGTATTGGATTGATTTACCGCTGGTGGGGTGTATCCACCTCCTGAAAACAGTTTTTGCTCTCTCTCTCTCTCTCTCTCTCTCTCTTCTCTCTCTCCCCCACCCCTCTCTCTCTCTCTCTCTCTCTCTCTCTCTCTCTCTCTCTCTGCCACCCTCCTAATCTCTCTCTCTGCCACCCTCTCTCTCTCTCTCTCTCTCTCTCAATTCAATTCAATTCAAGGGCTTTATTGGCATGGGAAACATGTGTTAACATTGCCAAAGCAAGTGAGGTAGACAACATACAAAGTGAATATATAAAGTGAAAAACAACAAAAATTAACAGTAAACATTACACATACAACAGTTTCAAAACAGTAAAGACATTACAAATGTCATATTATAAATATATATATATATATATATATATATATATATATATATATATATATATACATATATACACAATGTACAAATAATTAAAGGACACAAGATAAAATAAATAAGCATAAATATGGGTTGTATTTACAATGGTGTTTGTTCTTCACTGGTTGCCCTTTTCTCGTGGCAACAGGTCACAAATCTTGCTGCTGTGATGGCACACTGTGGAATTTCACCCAGTAGGTATGGGAGTTTTTCAAAATTGGATATGTTTTCGAATTCTTTGTGGATCTGTGTGATCTGGGGGAAATATGTCTCTCTAATATGGTCATACATTGGGCAGGAGGTTAGGAAGTGCAGTTCAGTTTCCACCTCATTTTGTGGGCAGTGAGCACATAGCCTGTCTTCTCTTGAGAGCCATGTCTGCCTACGGCGGCCTTTCTCAATAGCAAGGCTATGCTCACTGAGTCTGTACATAGTCAAAGCTTTCCTTAATTTTGGGTCAGTCACAGTGGTCAGGTATTCTGCCGCTGTGTACTCTCTGTGTAGGGCCAAATAGCATTCTAGTTTGCTCTGTTTTTTGTTAATTCTTTCCAATGTGTTAAGTAATTATCTTTTTGTTTTCTCATGATTTGGTTGGGTCTAATTGTGCTGTTGTCCTGGGGCTCTGTAGGGTGTGTTTGTGTTTGTGAACAGAGCCCCAGGACCAGTTTGCTTAGGGACTCTTCTCCAGGTTCATCTCTCTGTTTGTGATGGCTTTGTTATGGAAGGTTTGTGAATCGCTTCCTTTTACTCTCTCTCTCTCTCTCTCTCTCTCTCTCTCTCTCTCTCTTTTCTCTTCTCTTCTCTTCTCTTCTCTTCTCTTCTCTTCTCTTCTCTCTCTCTTCTCTCTCTCTTCTCTCTCTCTCTTCTCTCTCTCTCTTCTCTCTCTTCTCTCTCTCCCCCTCTCTTCTCTCTCTCCCCTCTCTTCTCTCTCTCCCCCTCTCTTCTCTCTCTCTCCCTCTCTTCTCTCTCTCTCTCTCTCCCCTCTCTCTCTCTCTCTCTCTCTCTTCTCTCTCTCTCTTCTCTCTCTCTCTTCTCTCTCTCTTCTCTCTCTCTTCTCTCTCTCTTCTCTCTCTCTCTCTCTCTCTTCTCTCTCTCTCTTCTCTCTCTCTTCTCTCTCTCTTCTCTCTCTCCCCCTCTCTCTCTCTCTCCCTCTCTCTCTCTTCTCTCTCTCTCTTCTCTCTCTCTCTTCTCTCTCTCTTCTCTCTCTCTTCTCTCTCTCTCTCTCTCTCTTCTCTCTCTCTCTTCTCTCTCTTCTCTCTCTCCCCCTCTCTTCTCTCTCTCCCCCTCTCTTCTCTCTCTCCCTCTCTTCTCTCTCTCTCCTCTTCTCTCTCTCTCCCCCTCTCTCTCTCTCTCCCTCTCTCTCTCTCTTCTCTCTCTCTCCCTCTCTTCTCTCTCTCTCTCTCTCTCCCCCTCTTCTCTCTCTCCCTCTTCTCTCTCTCCCTCTCTTCTCTCTCTCCCTCTCTCTCTCTCTCTCTCTCTCTCTCTCTCTCTCTCTCTCTCTCTCTCTCTCTCTCTCTCCTCTCTCTCTCTCTCTCTCTCTCTCCCTCTCTTCTCTCTCCGGTCTCTCCCTTCTCTCTGAATTCTTTCAGTGTTTTCTGTATAGCTCAGTGCTCCAAAATGTGGTAACTAGAAGGAAGTGTTTTACCAAAACTGTAGGTCTCCCGTAACAGGTTTTATGTTATATACAGTATATAACATGTCTGGTTTTAATGTTATAGAATGATTAGGAATAAACCCTATACAGTGTGCATGAATAGATGGACTGCTGATCAGATGGTCACTGATGATCATATCCTGAATACTGTATGGCATAGCTGGCTTCAGTCCTGTTCCTGAGCCAGACACTTAACCTCAATACCTCCGGGTAACATTGAGAGCATGCATCATGATGTATCATTTAAATATTAAGATATGCTAGGGGCCTGAGATGGGAGAGCCTATGCCAGTGTTTAATCTGACTTCCTGAGTCTAGTGCTCAGGAACCACTGTAAGGTGGTGTGAGGGTTGCACTGGGATTGTGTGTGTGTGTTTTCATTTGTTTAGGTATTCACGCACTGTATTATTAACCTCTCCTAACTCATAACTGTCCCCTGCTCTCTCCTCTCTCCCTTCAGAAGTGTATGAAGTTCGACGTGGACGCTCCTATCTGGTTATCTAAGCAGCATATCCTGTGTACTCTGAACCAGAGCCTGAAGGACGTGCTGAACTACGGCCTCTTCCAGCCAGCTCACAATGGAAAGGCTGGCAAGTTCCTGGATGAGGAGAGGCAGCTGAAGGAATACCCACTGCCTTCTGCTACCCCTGTACCATACCTGGAGGTAGGCCTGCCCCCTCCCTCTCTCATTAACATCCTATGTGTCTATGTGTGTGTTAAGGTGTATTTAATATGTGTTGTATGTGGATGTTTGTTTCTGTGTGTGTGAGTGTGTGTTCTCTGTCCTGTTGCTGTCATGGTGTTTTTTGTTGTTGTTCTGGTTTATTGGGTTCATCAGCTTTAATATTGCAGATAGATTGTGGCTTCCATCAATGTAATATTCTGCATAATTTCCAATCCCCCATATATTGTTTTGTTTCCCCAAACCCTACCACCCCTCCCCTAATTGGAGTAAACTAATGGACGACAACACTTAGGCTTCTACTTCCAGCTTACACATACTGTATACATTTACGGACATAATATAATTTACAATATTTATCTTTTGTTTGTTTTTAGTCCCATCCTTCAGCTACCCTCAACCCCTTTCACATATCTCTGAAGACCATTCAGTTTCATTATATTTGCCATTTTCAACTGTGCTGTGAAGTTTCACAAAAGTTCTGAAACTTTCCATTCTCATAGGTTCAACAGATTGTAAATTAAAGATAAACATTTTTTCTCAGATTATTACTATATCATTGATCAATTGACTATGACTTTTCAAATCACCCAGCAGTGCTATTTGCAGAGTTAGCTGCAGGTAAATGTTACAATTCTTCAGCCCTTCTTGAACCTGTGACCAAAAACAAGCTACATATGGACAGTACCAAAACAAATGATCAAGTGATTCTGTCTCTTTGCAGTAAAATCTATAGAGATGGTATGGTTGTATCCACATATAAATAACATTCTGTTGGTTGCAAGAATTTTGTATAATAATTTAAATTGAATTTTTTTTAAATCCGGCTTCGTTATGTTTATCAGTTGTTACCATGTGCCATGAAATCGGTACACCGAAAATCTCTTCCCAATTATTCCACATGGGACAGCTATCAATTTGTTGGTCCTTAAATGAAACTGGTATACTTTTTTATTCAGCACAATTTTCTTTAACCAATTATGGTATTTAATGCAGGGCCGACAGACAAGTTGCTTACTTTCTCCCCCTTCCACTTACCTCTTCCATTTTTGCGGTAATGCTGCAATTCGTTGGTTGTAATTTTGGGTAGAGCTGACATTTCCATATATTTTGGTTCGCTACATGTGTGACATAACTCCACCAGTCTTATTTATGATATAATTTACAAAGATTAGACATCTTTTTATTTTTTATTTTATGCAAAATGTTTTAGATTTTTTTTTAAATCAATGAGTATATTTGAGTTCAACCATAATATTTGTTTTCTGGTGGATTAAACTGAAGTTGAAACCAACTTTCTATTGATTGTTTTTTAAATAACGATATTTTGAAGATTATTGTAATCTGAATAAAGATAAAAATCAAGATCTCGACTTACAATTTGTAAGTCGCTCTGGATAAGAGCGTCTGCTAAATGACTTAAATGTAAATGTTGATTGTAGAATGTCTATAACGTAAAAAAATGTGGAAAAAGTCAAGGGGTCTGAATACTTTCTGAAGGCAATGTATTCTCCAACATTTAACTATTCCAGGCATTTATATATAAATTCCAGTTGTACTTTGTCAAAAGCCTTTTCAAAGTCAGCTATGAATGCCTGGCCTGGTTTCCCAGATTTTTCTTAGTGTTTTATTGTTTCAGATACTTGTCTTATATTATCTCCAGTGTATCCTCCATGTAAAAAAAATGGATTAGGATGAATAATATCTGACAATACCTTTTTAAATTCTATGCGCGGTGCATTTTGCTATCATTTTTGCATCACAACACTGTAAGGGGCCTCAAATTTTTTTATGGACTGGATCTTTATATTTACCACTTGGGTCCTGTTTCAGTAAAAATGAAATCAGACTTTCTTGTTGAGTATCTGATAATCTACCATTATTATAGGAGTGGTTGAAAAAAGGATTGGTATCCCTCAACAGGTATGCCATCCAGCCCTGCAGGTTTCCCAAACGTAAAGGCTTTAACTGCATCAAGAAGTTCCTCCTCTGTAACTTGGCCTTCACATTAGTCTTATTGGACAGCTGTTCATTTGACAAAAAAATCCTTACAATTAACTTTGGTGCATTGTGTTGCTGTCGTATGCCCCCCCAGAGAACACTAGGAGATTGATGTCACCTGTCAATTATTCAATTATCCAGTCTGCTCTGTGAGTAAGATGTGTGCATAATATATGTGTGAAACTCAGCAGCGATAATCACACTCTGACAGCAGTGTTCCCAGCTCCCAGCTGTCATCTCTAGCAGTTATTTGTAGCCTGTGTCGATCATGGTTTGTGATCATATAGAAACTCAGCAAATGTGATGTTTTTACAGTCAATAGAGTAAACATCGTTAGATCTCTCTAAAAATTCTGGATTGACAGAGAGCCATAAATAGATAGATACATAGCTCACTAGAGTGCACTCCAACCTTCTGCAGTGAATGATTCTATAATATCCATTGTTTGATTTATTAAAAGTCAGCCGACATTGTTTAAATACAAAATGTTCCTTTCCTGTGGGCTTTGAAAATGTCATAGTTTTCTTATCAGCAAAGTGCTCTGTTTCTCCCTAAATACAGATAGATTTTTTTCTGTTATGGATTCAGCAACAGTAGAGGATGTTGTTATTGCAGGTAGTTGCATCATGTTCAGGTAGCAGAATGTCTGCAGGTAAATCCTTGATGCATGTAGAATAGGACTGAAGTCGGCCTTTTCTCAATTGGATTTGCTCAACTCCTGCGTCCTCTGTCCTCCATCCTCTCTGGACTCCTTTTGATAAAGGTCAAAGGTAGTTGAGGAGAGGCGGCGAAGAGAGTGGAAACTAGACGAAAATGCGCTTGTATGAAATTAGACTCCTCCAATCGTGTGCCATCAGGCAAATTATGTTTACAGGGTGGAATCCCAAAATAAATGTATGAACTGATAAAAACAAATGTAGTTAATTGTGCAAGACATTTTATAGGTAAAAGGAAAAGTAGTTTATGGTTTTTACAATAGATGATTCAAAGGGGGTGTGGCAGATTTCTAAATTTGTCCACTAAGGACAAGGGATAGGATACACTTGTACTTCCTCGCCAAAGGGAGGTTATTGAGGAGAGGAGGAACTTCTTCCATTTAACTGCTAAAGAATTGACACTCTCCTCGACCACTTATCGGTTTCTGGGTCACGGAAGAGAGACGACGGAGAAGAGGACACATTGGCCAGAATGATGATCTTTAGAAGCCCAAGGGATTTACTGTGTCTTGATAATTAGATATTTGAAGTTTTAAATTCCTCCCACGTAATGTACACCTTCCCAATTTGTAACACCAAACCCTTATGCTACCATGGACTACCAAAACATGTCTAGCTTCCAAGGGCACTGTGCCCTAAAAATAAGAGATAAGTGGTAACAACATCTCTATAGTAGCTATGTGTCTGTGTGTACTGTATGTCAGGCAGTCATAGTTATAGCTTAGTTTAACCCTATAGTCCACAGGGACACGATAGGGCTCAGTGCCACATGAGAGGTCCTGCACATCTAGACATTGGCTAACAGCCTTGGGCGTTGTGTGTGTGTGTGTGTGTGTGTGTGTGTGTGTGTGTGTGTGTGTGTGTGTGTGTGTGTGTGTGTGTGTGTGTGTGTGTGTGTGTGTGTGTGTGTGTGTGTGTGTGTGTGTGTGTGTGTGTTCTTTAGGAGTGTAAATCTATCAGATCAGTCTTCTCTCCCTCAGGGCAGGAGTTTATTGATATGAGTGACAGGTTAGTCCAGCCTCACTACCCTCTGCCCTCCCATAGATTTATACTCCTAAAGCACACACACACACACACACACAGAGCTTTATTTTCATAAAATTTCAGGACGTTTGTACCTAAACCTAATCCTAACATTAACCCCCAAAACCCTAACCATAACCCTAGTCTTAACCTTAACCCCTAAACTCTAAATCTAACCCTTAAGCTTAAAATAGCATTTTAACAAATTCAGGACATGAAAAAAGTTATTGTTTTCCTACCGTGTCAGGACATTTAGGTGAATTGTTAAGACATTGGGGTCCTGATAATGTAGGAAGAAATACACACTCACACACACACACATACACACACAAACACACACAATCGCCTCCCCCCCAAGGTTTACATGTTTTAGCTACAGTCTGACAGTGTTCAGTGAGACCTGTCTATCAAATCAGTGGTTTGTAACCGGACTAATAAACACTGCTGTTGACAGATTGAGTATGGCAGGCAGGAGATATCTACTTTTAATCTAGAATTGTTTTATTTACTAACAAACTAGCAGATGAACTAATATAGTGTTATTCCAGTAACCATGTGTTGTCTCTGTGTGTTCCTCTCCCAGTTCCGCTATAAGAGACGTCTCTACACACAGTCCCACCTGGATGACAAGCAGCTCTCCAAACTACACACCAAGGTAAGAACACACACACACACCCAGGTTTGGTGTAGTCGTTCTGAGCTTTTATATATTTGGAGATGTGTGATTTTAATAGAAAAGACACCATACGTGCACATCTCATTCTGTGGCGGCAGGCTGTATATATAAGAGAGAAAGAGCAGGGAGAACTGCATGCATTGACATCCCCATCAGAGGGCAGGAGATTTACACTGGTGAGAATGGCCCATCACCAGCTGATTTTTCCTCACTGTGTGTGTGAAGGACCATGGCCATCTGCAACTGAGCGGTCTCTAATGACATTCACGTATTAATGTTGGCTTATTGTTCTGTTTAATATAAATATTCCTGCTGTCATCAATGCTTGCTAAATGACTGCTTTATTGAATAAACAGAATCGGAGCAGGCTGGACAAAGTCGAGCTATGGGACTGTGTGACTGACACATCATATCTGACACAGGCTAGAGCAGGAATGAGCATAGAGACACAGAGACGGAGCGAGAGAGACGGAGCGAGAGAGACGGAGCGAGAGAGACGGAGCGAGAGAGACGGAGCGAGAGAGACGGAGCGAGAGAGACGGAGCAAGAGACACAGAGAGAGACACAGAGAGAGACACAGAGAGAGACACAGAGAGAGACAGATTTAAAGTATGAAAGAGATGGGGAGGGAGGCGGCAAGAAAGAAAAAGAAAACTGTTTACTGCACACTGACTGTAACTAGCTAGGTGTGGCAGGGATATAGTGTCTTACTGTACACTGACTGTAACTAGCTAGGTATGGTAGGGATATAGTGTCTTACTGCACACTGACTGTAACTAGCTAGGTGTGGTAGGGATAAGTGTCTTACTGCACACTGACTGTAACTAGCTAGGTGTGGTAGGGATATAGTGTCTTACTGCACACTGACTGTAACTAGCTAGGTGTGGTAGGGATATAGTGTCTTACTGTACACTGACTGTAACTGGTAACTTAGCTGCACACTGACTGTAACTAGCTGGGGGATAAAGTGTCTTACTGCACACTGACTGTAACTAGCTAGGTGTGGTAGGGATATAGTGTCTTACTGACTGTACACTGACTGTAACTAGCTAGGTGTGGTAGGGATATAGTGTCTTACTGCACACTGACTGTAACTAGCTAGGTGTGGTAGGGATATAGTGTCTTACTGCACACTGACTGTAACTAGCTAGGTGTGGTAGGGATATAGTGTCTTACTGCACACTGACTGTAACTAGCTAGGTGTGGTAGGGATATAGTGTCTTACTGCACACTGACTGTAACTAGCTAGGTGTGGTAGGGATATAGTGTTTACTGCACACTGACTGTAACTAGCTAGGTGTGGTAGGGATATAGTGTCTTACTGTGTCTTACACTGACTGTAACTAGCTAGGTGTGGTAGGGATATAGTGTCTTACTGCACACTGACTGTAACTAGCTAGGTGTGGTAGGGATATAGTGTCTTACTGCACACTGACTGTAACTAGCTAGGTATGGTAGGGATATAGTGACTGTAACTAGGGATAAAGTGTCTTACTGCACACTGACTGAACTGGTAGGGATATAGTGTCTTACTGCACACTGACTGTAACTGCTAGGTAGGGATATAGTGTCTTACTGTACACTGACTGTAACTAGCTAGGTGTGGTAGGGATATAGTGTCTTACTGCACACTGACTGTAACTAGCTAGGTGTGGTAGGGATATAGTGTCTTACTGTACACTGACTGTAACTAGCTAGGTGTGGTAGGGATATAGTGTCTTACTGTACACTGACTGTAACTAGCTAGGTGTGGTAGGGATATAGTGTCTTACTGCACACTGTAACTAGCTGGTGTGGTAGGGATATAGTGTCTTACTGCACACTGACTGTAACTAGCTAGGTGGTAGGGATATAGTGTCTTACTGCACACTGACTGTAACAGCTGACTGACTAACTAGCTAGGTGTGGTAGGGATATAGTGTCTTACTGTACACTGACTGTAACTAGCTAGGTGTGGTAGGGATATAGTGTCTTACTGCACACTGACTGTAACTAGCTAGGTGTGGTAGGGATATAGTGTCTTACTGTACACTGACTGTAACTAGCTAGGTGTGGTAGGGATATAGTGTCTTACTGCACACTGACTGTAACTAGCTAGGTGGTAGGGATAGTGTCTTACTGATGACTGTAACTAGCTAGGTATGGTAGGGATATAGTGTCTTACTGCACACTGACTGTAACTAGCTAGGTGTGGTAGGGATATAGTGTCTTACTGTACACTGACTGTAACTAGCTAGGTGTGGTAGGGATATAGTGTCTTACTGCACACTGACTGTAACTAGCTAGGTGTGGTAGGGATATAGTGTCTTACTGCACACTGACTGTAACTAGCTAGGTGTGGTAGGGATATAGTGTCTTACTGCACACTGACTGTAACTAGCTAGGTGTGGTAGGGATATAGTGTCTTACTGTACACTGACTGTAACTAGCTAGGTGTGGTAGGGATATAGTGTCTTACTGTACACTGACTGTAACTAGCTAGGTGTGGTAGGGATATAGTGTCTTACTGCACACTGACTGTAACTAGCTAGGTGTGGTAGGGATATAGTGTCTTACTGCACACTGACTGTAACTGGTAGGGATATAGTGTCTTACTGTACACTGACTGTAACTAGCTAGGTGTGGTAGGGATATAGTGTCTTACTGCACACTGACTGTAACTAGCTAGGTGTGGTAGGGATATAGTGTCTTACTGCACACTGACTGTAACTAGCTAGGTGTGGTAGGGATATAGTGTTTACTGTACACTGACTGTAACGAGCTTGGTGTGGTAGGGATATAGTGTCTTACTGTACACTGACTGTAACTAGCTAGGTGTGGTAGGGATATAGTGTCTTACTGCACACTGACTGTAACTAGCTAGGTGTGGTAGGGATATAGTGTCTTACTGTACACTGACTGTAACTAGCTAGGTGTGGTAGGGATATAGTGTCTTACTGCACACTGACTGTAACTAGCTAGGTGTGGTAGGGATATAGTGTCTTACTGCACACTGACTGTAACTAGCTAGGTGTGGTAGGGATATAGTGTCTTACTGTACACTGACTGTAACTAGCTAGGTGTGGTAGGGATAAAGTGTCTTAATGCACACTGACTGTAACTAGCTAGGTATGGTAGGGATATAGTGTTTACTGTACACTGACTGTAACTAGCTAGGTATGGTAGGGATAAAGTGTCTTAATGCACACTGACTGTAACTAGCTAGGTGTGGTAGGGATATAGTGTCTTACTGTACACTGACTGTAACTAGCTAGGTGTGGTAGGGATATAGTGTCTTACTGTACACTGACTGTAACTAGCTAGGTGTGGTAGGGATATAGTGTCTTACTGCACACTGACTGTAACTAGCTAGGTGTGGTAGGGATAAAGTGTCTTACTGCACACTGACTGTAACTAGCTAGGTGTGGTAGGGATATAGTGTCTTACTGTACACTGACTGTAACTAGCTAGGTGTGGTAGGGATATAGTGTCTTACTGCACACTGACTGTACTGGGATATAGTGTCTTACTGTACACTGACTGTAACTAGCTAGGTGTGGTAGGGATATAGTGTCTTACTGTACACTGACTGTAACTAGCTAGGTGTGGTAGGGATATAGTGTCTTACTGTACACTGACTGTAACTGCACACTGACTGTAACTAGGTGTGGTAGGGATATAGTGTTTACTGTACACTGACTGTAACTAGCTAGGTGTGGTAGGGATATAGTGTCTTACTGCACACTGACTGTAACTAGCTAGGTGTGGTAGGGATATAGTGTCTTACTGCACACTGACTGTAACTAGCTAGGTGTGGTAGGGATATAGTGTCTTACTGCACACTGACTGTA
The DNA here is from genome assembly GCF_023373465.1 of Oncorhynchus keta. NCBI lineage: Eukaryota > Metazoa > Chordata > Actinopteri > Salmoniformes > Salmonidae > Oncorhynchus > Oncorhynchus keta. Next base: position 31,505,873 of record NC_068437.1, read on the forward strand.
ACTAGCTAGGTGTGGTAGGGATATAGTGTCTTACTGTACACTGACTGTAACTAGCTAGGTGTGGTAGGGATATAGTGTCTTACTGTACACTGACTGTAACTAGCTAGGTATGGTAGGGATAAAGTGTCTTAATGCACACTGACTGTAACTAGCTAGGTGTGGTAGGGATATAGTGTCTTACTGCACACTGACTGTAACTAGCTAGGTGTGGTAGGGATATAGTGTCTTACTGTACACTGACTGTAACTAGCTAGGTATGGTAGGGATAAAGTGTCTTACTGCACACTGACTGTAACGAGCTAGGTGTGGTAGGGATATAGTGTCTTACTGCACACTGACTGTAACTAGCTAGGTGTGGTAGGGATATAGTGTCTTACTGCACACTGACTGTAACTAGCTAGGTGTGGTAGGGATATAGTGTCTTACTGTACACTGACTGTAACTAGCTAGGTAGGTGTGGTAGGGATATGTCTTAGTGACTGTAACTTACTGTACACTGACTGTAACTAGCTAGGTATGGTAGGGATAAAGTGTCTTAATGCACACTGACTGTAACTAGCTAGGTGTGGTAGGGATATAGTGTCTTACTGCACACTGACTGTAACTAGCTAGGTGTGGTAGGGATATAGTGTTTACTGCACACTGACTGTAACTAGCTAGGTGTGGTAGGGATATAGTGTCTTACTGCACACTGACTGTAACTAGCTAGGTGTGGTAGGGATATAGTGTCTTACTGTACACTGACTGTAACGAGCTAGGTGTGGTAGGGATATAGTGTCTTACTGTACACTGACTGTAACTAGCTAGGTGTGGTAGGGATATAGTGTCTTACTGCACACTGACTGTAACTAGCTAGGTGTGGTAGGGATATAGTGTCTTACTGCACACTGACTGTAACTAGCTAGGTGTGGTAGGGATATAGTGTCTTACTGCACACTGACTGTAACTAGCTAGGTGTGGTAGGGATATAGTGTCTTACTGTACACTGACTGTAACTAGCTAGGTGTGGTAGGGATATAGTGTCTTACTGCACACTGACTGTAACTAGCTAGGTGTGGTAGGGATAAAGTGTCTTAATGCACACTGACTGTAACTAGCTAGGTGTGGTAGGGATATAGTGTCTTACTGCACACTGACTGTAACTAGCTAGGTGTGGTAGGGATAAAGTGTCTTACTGCACACTGACTGTAACTAGCTAGGTATGTTAGGGATATAGTGTTTACTGCACACTGACTGTAACTAGCTAGGTATGTTAGGGATATAGTGTCTTACTGTATACTGACTGTAACGAGCTTGGTGTGGTAGGGATAAAGTGTCTTACTGCACACTGACTGTAACTAGCTAGGTGTGGTAGGGATATAGTGTCTTACTGCACACTGACTGTAACTAGCTAGGTGTGGTAGGGATATAGTGTCTTACTGCACACTGACTGTAACTAGCTTAGTGTGGTAGGGATATAGTGTCTTACTGTACACTGACTGTAACTAGCTAGGTGTGGTAGGGATATAGTGTCTTACTGTACACTGACTGTAACTAGCTAGGTGTGGTAGGGATATAGTGTCTTACTGCACACTGACTGTAACTAGCTAGGTGTGGTAGGGATAGTGTCTTACTGGACTGTAACTAGCTAGGTATGGTAGGGATATAGTGTCTTACTGCACACTGACTGTAACTAGCTAGGTGTGGTAGGGATATAGTGTCTTACTGTACACTGACTGTAACTAGCTAGGTGTGGTAGGGATATAGTGTCTTACTGCACACTGACTGTAACTAGCTAGGTGTGGTAGGGATATAGTGTCTTACTGTACACTGACTGTAACTAGCTAGGTGTGGTAGGGATATAGTGTCTTACTGCACACTGACTGTAACTAGCTAGGTGTGGTAGGGATATAGTGTCTTACTGCACACTGACTGTAACTAGCTAGGTGTGGTAGGGATATAGTGTCTTACTGTACACTGACTGTAACTAGCTAGGTCTTACTGTGACTGTAGGGATATAGTGTCTTACTGCACACTGACTGTAACTAGCTAGGTGTGGTAGGGATATAGTGTCTTACTGTACACTGACTGTAACTAGCTAGGTGTGGTAGGGATATAGTGTCTTACTGTACACTGACTGTAAGGGATATAGTGTCTTAGCTGACTGGTGGTGTGGTAGGGATATAGTGTCTTACTGCACACTGACTGTAACTAGCTAGGTGTGGTAGGGATATAGTGTCTTACTGCACACTGACTGTAACTAGCTAGGTGTGGTAGGGATATAGTGTCTTACTGTACACTGACTGTAACTAGCTAGGTGTGGTAGGGATATAGTGTCTTACTGCACACTGACTGTAACTAGCTAGGTGTGGTAGGGATATAGTGTCTTACTGCACACTGACTGTAACTAGCTAGGTGTGGTAGGGATATAGTGTCTTACTGCACACTGACTGTAACTAGCTAGGTGTGGTAGGGATAAAGTGTCTTACTGCACACTGACTGTAACTAGCTAGGTGTGGTAGGGATATACACACTGACTGTAACTAGCTAGGTGTGGTAGGGATATAGTGTCTTACTGCACACTGACTGTAACTAGCTAGGTGTGGTAGGGATATAGTGTCTTACTGCACACTGACTGTAACTAGCTAGGTATGGTAGGGATAACTAGCTAGTGTCTTACTTACACACTGACTGTAACTAGCTAGGTGTGGTAGGGATATAGTGTCTTACTGCACACTGACTGTAACTAGCTAGGTGTGGTAGGGATATAGTGTCTTACTGCACACTGACTGTAACTAGCTAGGTGTGGTAGGGATATAGTGTCTTACTGCACACTGACTGTAACTAGCTAGGTGTGGTAGGGATATAGTGTCTTACTGCACACTGACTGTAACTAGCTAGGTGTGGTAGGGATATAGTGTCTTACTGTACACTGACTGTAACTAGCTAGGTGTGGTAGGGATATAGTGTCTTACTGCACACTGACTGTAACTAGCTAGGTGTGGTAGGGATATAGTGTCTTACTGCACACTGACTGTAACTAGCTAGGTGTGGTAGGGATAAAGTGTCTTACTGCACACTGACTGTAACTAGCTAGGTGTGGTAGGGATATAGTGTCTTACTGCACACTGACTGTAACTAGCTAGGTGTGGTAGGGATATAGTGTCTTACTGCACACTGACTGTAACTAGCTAGGTGTGGTAGGGATATAGTGTCTTACTGCACACTGACTGTAACTAGCTAGGTGTGGTAGGGATATAGTGTCTTACTGCACACTGACTGTAACTAGCTAGGTGTGGTAGGGATATAGTGTCTTACTGCACACTGACTGTAACTAGCTAGGTGTGGTAGGGATATAGTGTCTTACTGTACACTGACTGTAACTAGCTAGGTATGGTAGGGATATAGTGTTTACTGCACACTGACTGTAACTAACTAGGTAGGGATATAGTGTTTACTGCACACTGACTGTAACTAGCTAGGTGTGGTAGGGATATAGTGTTTACTGTACACTGACTGTAACGAGCTTGGTGTGGTAGGGATATAGTGTCTTACTGTACACTGACTGTAACTAGCTAGGTATGGTAGGGATATAGTGTTTACTGCACACTGACTGTCACTAGCTAGGTGTGGTAGGGATATAGTGTTTACTGTACACTGACTGTAACGAGCTTGGTGTGGTAGGGATATAGTGTTTACTGCACACTGACTGTAACTAGCTAGGTGTGGTAGGGATATAGTGTTTACTGCACACTGACTGTAACTAGCTAGGTGTGGTAGGGATATAGTGTCTTACTGTACACTGACTGTAACTAGCTAGGTGTGGTAGGGATATAGTGTCTTACTGTACACTGACTGTAACTAGCTAGGTGTGGTAGGGATATAGTGTCTTACTGTACACTGACTGTAACTAGCTAGGTGTGGTAGGGATATAGTGTCTTACTGCACACTGACTGTAACTAGCTAGGTGTGGTAGGGATATAGTGTCTTACTGCACACTGACTGTAACTAGCTAGGTGTGGTAGGGATATAGTGTCTTACTGTACACTGACTGTAACTGTACACTGACTAGGTGTGGTAGGGATAAAGTGTCTTACTGCACACTGACTGTAACTAGCTAGGTGTGGTAGGGATATAGTGTCTTACTGTGTCTTACACTGACTGTAACTAGCTAGGTGTGGTAGGGATATAGTGTCTTAACTGCACACTGACTGTAACTAGCTAGGTGTGGTAGGGATATAGTGTCTTACTGCACACTGACTGTAACTAGCTAGGTGTGGTAGGGATATAGTGTCTTACTGCACACTGACTGTAACTAGCTACTTACTGACTGTAACTAGCTAGGTGTGGTAGGGATATAGTGTCTTACTGCACACTGACTGTAACTAGCTAGGTGTGGTAGGGATATAGTGTCTTACTGCACACTGACTGTAACTAGCTAGGTGTGGTAGGGATATAGTGTCTTACTGTAACACTGACTGTAACTGCACACTGACTGTAACTAGCTAGGTGTGGTAGGGATATAGTGTCTTACTGCACACTGACTGTAACTAGCTAGGTGTGGTAGGGATATAGTGACTGCACACTGACTGTAACTAGCTAGGTGTGGTAGGGATATAGTGTCTTACTGTACACTGACTGTAACTAGCTAGGTGTGGTAGGGATATAGTGTCTTACTGTACACTGACTGTAACTAGCTAGGTGTGGTAGGGATAAAGTGTCTTACTGCACACTGACTGTAACTAGCTAGGTGTGGTAGGGATATAGTGTCTTACTGCACACTGACTGTAACTTAGCACTGACTGTAACTAGCTAGGTGTGGTAGGGATATAGTGTCTTACTGCACACTGACTGTAACTAGCTAGGTGTGGTAGGGATAAAGTGTCTTAATGCACACTGACTGTAACTAGCTAGGTGTGGTAGGGATAAAGTGTCTTACTGGTGTGGTAGGGATATAGTGTCTTACTGTACACTGACTGTAACTAGCTAGGTGTGGTAGGGATATAGTGTCTTACTGTACACTGACTGTAACTAGCTAGGTGTGGTAGGGATATAGTGTCTTACTGCACACTGACTGTAACTAGCTAGGTGTGGTAGGGATATAGTGTCTTACTGCACACTGACTGTAACTAGCTAGGTGTGGTAGGGATATAGTGTCTTACTGCACACTGACTGTAACTAGCTAGGTGTGGTAGGGATATAGTGTTTACTGCACACTGACTGTAACTAGCTAGGTGTGGTAGGGATATAGTGTCTTACTGTACACTGACTGTAACTAGCTAGGTGTGTAATATAGTGTCTTAGACTGTAACTAGCTAGGTGTGGTAGGGATATAGTGTCTTACTGCACACTGACTGTAACTAGCTAGGTGTGGTAGGGATATAGTGTCTTACTGTACTGACTGTAACTAGCTAGGTGTGGTAGGGATATAGTGTCTTACTGCACACTGACTGTAACTAGCTAGGTGTGGTAGGGATATAGTGTCTTACTGTGACTGTAACTTAGGTGTGGTAGGGATATAGTGTCTTACTGCACACTGACTGTAACTAGCTAGGTGTGGTAGGGATATAGTGTCTTACTGCACACTGACTGTAACTAGCTAGGTGTGGTAGGGATATAGTGTCTTACTGTACACTGACTGTAACTAGCTAGGGGATATAGTGTCTTACTGTACACTGACTGTAACTAGCTAGGTATGGTAGGGATATAGTGTCTTACTGCACACTGACTGTAACTAGCTAGGTGTGGTAGGGATATAGTGTCTTACTGCACACTGACTGTAACTAGGGTGTGGTAGGGATATAGTGTCTTACTGTACACTGACTGTAACTAGCTAGGTGTGGTAGGGATATAGTGTCTTACTGCACACTGACTGTAACTGGTGTGGTAGGGATACTGCACACTGACTGTAACTAGCTAGGTGTGGTAGGGATATAGTGTCTTACTGTACACTGACTGTAACTAGCTAGGTGTGGTAGGGATATAGTGTCTTACTGTACACTGACTGTAACTAGCTAGGTAACTAGCTGGTAGGGATATAGTGTCTTACTTGACTGTAACTAGCTAGGTGTGGTAGGGATATAGTGTCTTACTGACTGACTGTAACTAGCTAGGTGTGGTAGGGATATAGTGTCTTACTGTACACTGACTGTAACTAGCTAGTGTGGTGTGGTAGGGATATAGTGTCTTACTGCACACTGACTGTAACTAGCTAGGTGTGGTAGGGATATAGTGTCTTACTGTAACTAGCACTTACTGACTGACTGTAACTAGCTAGGTGTGGTAGGGATATAGTGTCTTACTGCACACTGACTGTAACTAGCTAGGTGTGGTAGGGATATAGTGTCTTACTGCACACTGACTGTAACTAGCTAGGTGTGGTAGGGATATAGTGTCTTACTGCACACTGACTGTAACTAGCTAGGTGTGGTAGGGATATAGTGTCTTAGCACACTGACTGTAACTAGCTGTCTTACTGCACACTGACTGTAACTAGCTAGGTGCTTACACTGACTGTAACTAGCTAGGTGTGGTAGGGATATAGTGTCTTACTGCACACTGACTGTAACTAGCTAGGTGTGGTAGGGATATAGTGTCTTACTGCACACTGACTGTAACTAGCTAGGTGTGGTAGGGATATAGTGTCTTACTGCACACTGACTGTAACTAGCTAGGTGTGGTAGGGATATAGTGTCTTACTGTACACTGACTGTAACTAGCTAGGTGGTGGGATAGGGATATAGTGTCTTACTGCACACTGACTGTAACTAGCTAGGTGTGGTAGGGATATAGTGTCTTACTGCACACTGACTGTAACTAGCTAGGTGTGGTAGGGATATAGTGTCTTACTGTACACTGACTGTAACTAGCTAGGTGTGGTAGGGATATAGTGTCTTACTGCACACTGACTGTAACTAGCTAGGTGGTGGTAGGGATAAAGTGTCTTACTGCACACTGACTGTAACTAGCTAGGTGTGGTAGGGATATAGTGTCTTACTGACTGCTAACTAGGGATATAAGTGCTGTAACTAGCTAGGTGTGGTAGGGATATAGTGTCTTATGCACACTGACTGTAACTAGCTAGGTGTGGTAGGGATATAGTGTCTTACTGTACACTGACTGTAACTAGCTAGGTGTGGTAGGGATATAGTGTCTTACTGTCACTGACTGTAACTAGCTAGGTGTGGTAGGGATATAGTGTCACTTACTGTACTGTGTAACTAGCTAGGTGTGGTAGGGATATAGTGTCTTACTGCACACTGACTGTAACTAGCTAGGTGTGGTAGGGATATAGTGTCTTACTGCACACTGACTGTAACTAGCTAGGTGTGGTAGGGATATAGTGTCTTACTGTACACTGACTGTAACTAGCTAGGTGTGGTAGGGATATAGTGTCTTACTGTGACTGTAACTAGCTAGGTGTGGTAGGGATATAGTGTCTTACTGCACACTGACTGTAACTAGCTAGGTGTGGTAGGGATATAGTGTCTTACTGCACACTGACTGTAACTAGCTAGGTGTGGTAGGGATATAGTGTCTTACTGCACACTGACTGTAACTAGCTAGGTGTGGTAGGGATATAGTGTCTTACTGCACACTGACTGGTGTGGTAGGGATAAAGTGTCTTAGCTAACTAGCTAGTGTGGTAGGGATATAGTGTCTTACTGCACACTGACTGTAACTAGCTAGGTGTGGTAGGGATATAGTGTCTTACTGCACACTGACTGTAACTAGCTAGGTGTGGTAGGGATATAGTGTCTGCACACTGACTGTAACGAGCTAGGTGTGGTAGGGATATAGTGTCTTACTGCACACTGACTGTAACTCGCTAGGTGTGGTAGGGATATAGTGTTTTACTGCACACTGACTGTAACTAGCTAGGTGTGGTAGGGATATAGTGTCTTACTGCACACTGACTGTAACTCGCTAGGTGTGGTAGGGTGGGTTGTAGAGAGACCGGAGAGAGTCTAGTGATGTCTACTATGGGTTGTAGAGAGACTGGAGAGTCTAGTGATGTCTACTATGGGTTGTAGAGAGACTGGAGAGTCTAGTGATGTCTACTATGGGTTGTAGAGAAACTGGAGAGTCTAGTGATGTCTACTATGGGTTGTAGAGAGACCGGAGAGAGTCTAGCGATGTCTACTATGGGTTGTAGAGAGACCGGAGATTCTAGTGATGTCTACTATGGGTTGTAGAGAGACTGGAGAGTCTTGTGATGTCTTCTATGGGTTGTAGAGAGACTGGAGAGTCTAGTGATGTCTACTATGGGTTGTAGAGAGACTGGAGAGTCTAGTGATGTCTACTATGGGTTGTAGAGAGACTGGAGAGTCTAGTGATGTCTACTATGGGTTGTAGAGAAACTGGAGAGTCTAGTGATGTCTACTATGGGTTGTAGAGAGACTGGAGAGTCTAGCGATGTCTACTATGGGTTGTAGAGAGACTGGAGAGTCTAGTGCTGTCTACTATGGGTTGTAGAGAGACTGGAGAGTCTAGTGATGTCTACTATGGGTTGTAGAGAGACTGGAGAGTCTAGTGATGTCTACTATGGGTTGTAGAGAGACTGGAGAGTCTAGTGATGTCTACTATGGGTTGTAGAGAGACTGGAGAGTCTAGTGATGTCTACTATGGGTTGTAGAGAGTCTAGTGATGTCTACTATGGGTTGTAGAGAGACTGGAGAGTCTAGTGATGTCTACTATGGGTTGTAGAGAGACTGGAGAGTCTAGTGATGTCTACTATGGGTTGTAGGGAGACTGGAGAGTCTAGTGATGTCTACTATGGGTTGTAGAGAGTCTAGTGATGTCTACTATGTCTACTATGGGTTGTGAGAGACTGGAGAGTCTAGTGATGTCTACTATGGGTTGTAGAGAGACTGGAGAGTCTAGAGACTGGAGAGTCTAGTGATGTCTACTATGGGTTGTAGAGAGACTGGAGAGTCTAGTGATGTCTACTATGGGTTGTAGAGAGACTGGAGAGAGTCTAGTGATGTCTACTATGGGTTGTAGAGAGTCTAGTGATGTCTACTATGGGTTGTAGAGAGACTGGAGAGTCTAGTGATGTCTACTATGGGTTGTAGAGAGACCGGAGAGAGTCTAGTGATGTCTACTATGGGTTGTAGAGAGACTGGAGAGTCTAGTGATGTCTACTATGGGTTGTAGAGAGACCGGAGAGAGTCTAGTGATGTCTACTATGGGTTGTAGAGAGACTGGAGAGTCTAGTGATGTCTACTATGGGTTGTAGAGAGACCGGAGAGAGTCTAGTGATGTCTACTATGGGTTGTAGAGAGACTGGAGAGAGTCTAGTGATAACTACTATGGGTTGTAGAGAGACTGGAGAGAGTCTAGTGATGTCTACTATGGGTTGTAGAGAGACTGGAGAGAGTCTAGTGATGTCTACTATGGGTTGTAGAGAGACCAGAGAGAGTCTAGTGATGTCTACTATGGGTTGTAGAGAGACCGGAGAGAGTCTAGTGATGTCTACTATGGTTTGTAGAGAGACCGGAGAGAGTCTAGTGATGTCTACTATGGGTTGTAGAGAGACTGGAGAGTCTAGTGATGTCTACTACGGGTTGTAGAGAGACTGGAGAGAGTCTAGTGATGTCTACTATGGGTTGTAGAGAGACCGGAGAGAGTCTAGTGATGTCTACTACGGGTTGTAGAGAGACCGGAGAGAGTCTAGTGATGTCTACTATGGGTTGTAGAGAGACCGGAGAGAGTCTAGTGATGTCTACTATGGGTTGTAGAGAGACCGGAGAGAGTCTAGTGATGTCTACTATGGGTTGTAGAGAGACCGGAGAGAGTCTAGTGATGTCTACTATGGGTTGTAGAGAGACCGGAGAGAGTCTAGTGATGTCTACTATGGGTTGTAGAGAGACCGGAGAGAGTCTAGTGATGTCTACTATGGGTTGTAGAGAGACCGGAGAGAGTCTAGTGATGTCTACTATGGGTTGTAGAGAGACCGGAGAGAGTCTAGTGATGTCTACTATGGGTTGTAGAGAGACCGGAGAGAGTCTAGTGATGTCTACTATGGGTTGTAGAGAGACCGGAGAGAGTCTAGTGATGTCTACTATGGGTTGTAGAGAGACCGGAGAGAGTCTAGTGATGTCTACTATGGGATGTAGAGAGACTGGAGAGAGTCTAGTGATGTCTACTATGGGTTGTAGAGAGACCCGAGAGAGTCTAGTGATGTCTACTATGGGTTGTAGAGAGACTGGAGAGAGTCTAGTGATGTCCGCTACGGGTTGTGGGAAGGTATCATCTCCTTTCTATGACACTAGGGCTGGAGGGAAGAGCACAGAGTCACCCTGCGGAAAGGAGAGGAGATGAGAGGAGGAAAATTGAGCATGTTGGCTGGGCCCTCTACATACACACATGAACTTCCCTTGTATAAACCTGTGCACACACACAGAGACACAAGCAAAACACACACACAGAGAGACAGAGGCAGAGAGGAGAGAGCACTTAGTAAAGCACTAGTTGGCAATGTGGTCACTGACATCACTGGGACCACACACACACACACACACATCTGCAGCTTGATTGGACAGCTTAATGCTTTGCTATACGACCTTCAGGTAGCGCTGCTTCTAAGGCTAACCACCACAGCCACATCAACTTCGCACTATCCAAGAACCTCTGCCTGCCTAACACATGGCTGTGTGTTTTTTGGCTTCCCCTTAAACCCACTCTGCAGACCCTGAAAAGGCACTAATTACTCAATTCCATTATAAACCAGCATTGCTCTGCAGCCAGTAGCTCATAGTATTATCTTCCAGTGACAGTGAGGAGCTATTGTCCGTGTGCTGCGTGTGTGTGTAGAAATATTTAGGTGTGATTTGTGTATAATAGAGAGTATATGATACACATGCGCACACACACACACACACACACACACACACACACACACACACACACACACACACACACACACACACACACACACACACACACACACACACACACACACACACACACACACACACACACACACACACACACACACACACACACACACACACACACACACACACACACACAGAGATGTATGGCAGAGAATGAGAGGATATCACCAGTGGGGAATCCCTTTCACACAAAGCTCCTCTTATAGATAATCCTGTAGAAGGCGAGAGCAACACACACACACACACACACACACACACACACACACACACACACACACACACACACACACACACACACACACACACACACACACGTTAATTACCTGCTGATGCTGAGGAAAGCTAACCTGATCCTGCACTGATCATTAAACGAGGGCCAGACACATAACTGTTTAGAGTGAAGTTGGACATTCATAGAAAAGCTATTCTAACTGTGACAACTAAGTTTGGTTTTCATGCATACACCTCACTCCCTTAACACAGTCACACACACCACACAGATACTACCATCAATCCCATCACACACTGAGTTGGCAAGGCATTGGTAGTTTATCTACAGTGGGTACAGTGTAGTAGAGTGAAAAGAGTTACACAGCCTAGTCCCTCTGTCCCCCTCCAGCCCCCGGACTTCCTACTATCCCCCTGCTGCTCACCCTACGGACATTGTACCCCCTCCCCCTCGACAAACATTTACCCTGCCCCCACCCCCAATGGACATTGTACCCCCTCCCCCTCGACAAACATTTACCCTGCCCCCACCCCCAATGGACATTTATCATTATTACAGTTGTAAATATGTATATATTATTATTATTATGATGTTATTGTTTCATCCTTGACCTGCACTGTTGGACCTAGGAGCATAAGAATGTCACAGTACACTACTATTACATCTGCGACCCTGTGCATGTGACGAATCAACTCTAATCTAGTCTCGTTCCTTACATCCATCAGCTCCATGTAACACCAAAACCCCCAGTATTACAACTGCAACTACAGTACCATCTATTTACACTTTTTCCTCCCTACCTCTTCTCCCTCTTCTCGTATTTACCCTCTCACTATCCCTTCCCTCTTCTCTCCCTTTCCCCCTTCCCCTACCTCAATTCTCTCCTCCTTTTTTCTCTCTCTCTCTTTCCCCCCTCTTCCCTCCCTCTCTCTGTCCGTGTCGGCATCCTGCGAAATCCCCCCTCCATTTCTCAGTCGGTCTGTGCATGCGCCTGAGTGAGCGTGTGTGTATGAGTGTGTTTGTGTGTGCGTGTGCTCCTCTGGCGAGACGCGAGACGGTGAGTGTGAGAGAGGAGGAAAGCCACGGAGAGGAGGAGGAGAGGAGAAGAGAGGGAGGGGGAATGGATATGGCCATGTGCGGGATGTTTTGGCGTTGGGACTGTAGCTGATCTTTCGTGGCGTGCGTCTGAGTAAGTGTGTGTGTGTGAGTGTGTGTGTGTGAGAGATGGGGTCTGCTCTGGGCAGAAGAGAGGCAGCTGAAAGAAAGGAGAGGAAGGCAAGAGGAGCCAGGAAAGCCAAACTCAACAGTAAGGTATCCCACTGGCTTTATCTAGCTATACATTTATTTATCTGTCTCCCACTTCTGTCTCCCCTGTCTCTCTCTCCCCCTGCTCTGTCTCCCTCTCCCTGTCTCCACCTTCTCTTGTCCCCCCCTCTACCCCTCCCCATCTCCCTCTCTCTCTCCCTCCCCCTCTGTCACCCCCCCGTCTCTCTCCTCTGTCTCTCCCCTCTCTCTCTCTCTCTCCCTGCCCCTCTATGCCTCCCCCCATCTCTCTCCTCTGTCTCTCCACTCTCTCTCTCCCTCCCCCTCTATGCCTCCCCCATCTCTCTCCTCTGTCTCTCCCCTCTCTCTCTCTCTCCCTCCCCCTCTATGCCTCCCCCATCTCTCTCCTCTGTCTCTCCCCCTGTCTCTCTCCTCTGTCTCTCTCTCCCCTCTCTCTCTCTCTCTCTCTCTCTCTCTCTCTCTCTCTCTCTCTCTCTCTCTCCTCTCCTCCCCGTCTCCTTCCTCTGTCTCTCCCCCTCTCTCTCCCTCTGTCTCCCCTTCCAACCCCCTCTCTGTCTCCCCCTCTCTGTCTCCCCCTCTCTATCGCTCCCACCCTGTTCCCCTCTTTGTCTCCCCCTCCCCATCTCTCGCTCCCCTGTCTCCATCTCTGTCTCCCCCTCTGTCTCTCCTTCTATGTCTCCCATTCTATCCCCCTTCTCTGTCTCCCCTTCTCTGTCTCCCCGTCTAGGTCTCCCCTTCTATCCCCCCTCTCTGTCTCCCCTTCTCTGTCTCCCTGTCTAGGTCTCCCCTTCTATCCCCCCTCTCTGTCTCCCCTTCTCTGTCTCCCCGTCTAGGTCTCCCCTTCTAGGTCTCCCCTTCTATCCCCCTTCTCTGTCTCCCCTTCTCTGTCTCCCCTTCTCTGTCTCCCCTTCTCTGTCTCCCCTTCTATGTCTCCCCTTCTCTGTCTCCCCTTCTCTGTCTCCCCTTCTATGTCTCCCCTTTTATGTCTGTCAGTGTCTCTTACTCTCTGTCAATCTCATTTTCTCTCTTTTTGTGTATTTCCCTCTCTCTCTCCTTATCTCTCCCTCCCTCTCTCTCTCTCTCTGTCGTTCTGCTCTGCTGCATGTTAGCAGTGTGAGGATGAGGAGTGCTGCAGTTCTGTGTGATAGCTACTCCTTCAGCATGCTAATGTTTCTCTCTCTGCACTGTTTCTGCCTTACATGTAGACTTTCTGTAAGTGTGTGTGTGTGTGTGTGTGTGTGTGTGTGTGTGTGTGTGTGTGTGTGTGTGTGTGTGTGTGTGTGTGTGTGTGTGTGTGTGTGTGTGTGTGTGTGTGTGTGTGTGTGTGTGTGTGTGTGTGTGTGTGTGTGTGTGTGTGTGTGTGTGTGTGTGTGTGTATATGACCGTATGAGTGTGCATGTCCACCCATTCACTGATACATTTTAATGTGGTTGTGTGTATACATGCACGTGTGTGTGTGTGATCTGTTAGTGGGACTCCCAGGGACAATAGTGGCCTTGTAGTGTGTTTCTGTCTATTATCAACTCTGCTTCAGTCACATTCTTGCCATAACCCTGGAGTGATGCTCTGAGCTGCTGGAGAGGGACAGGGCTAGACACAGTGATGGCTGTGTTTGCCTAACTAGTAGGGCGACTCATCTGTTAACAGCTTTTGTCCGCATAGAGCATTACAGCTACACAGTGGTCTTAAAGACTGTTTCAGTCATGATCCCTGTGTTTGTGTGTTCTCTGTCCTGTCCTGACCTTTTACTTTATATATATATATATATATATATATATATATATATATGTGTGTGTGTGGGGGGGGCATATACTGTAGCACAAAACTGTTTAAGTTAGTGATGTAATTAGTTATTGCAGAATGGAAGAATGTCTTTCTCTCTCTGTGTAGACAGTAGTGGTGTGTGGGTAAAATCACTGGACAAGCCAAGCCTCCCATATTGGGTGGTTCTGCAAATACAGGACTTTTGTGTGATTTAAAAAAATGTAATTCCCACCATACCTCATTACCACCACATAATGAACTGTGATGGTTAGGAGAGAACGTGGTGGTAATGACTAAATGTATTAGTTCATACAATTTTGCTTGCCTTATTAAGACCTGAAAAGAAACACAAATTACATCATGGTTAAATTGAAATTGAACAGTTATGTTAGGATGATGGGGCGGCAGCGTAGCCTAGTGGTTAGAGCATTGGACTAGTAACCGGAAGGTTGCGAGTTTAAACCCCGAGCTGACAAGGTACAAATCTGTCCCTGAACAGGCAGTTAACCCACTGTTCCTAGGCTGTCATTGAAAATAAGAATTTGTTCTTAACTGACTTGCCTAGTTAAACAAAGGTAAAATAAAAATTTTGGCAATGCTAGTTAACATTAGCATTCTACTTCCATCCTCTCAGTCCTATAATCATTGGTCAGTATAGTATAGTATAGAGAATTAAGTAAAACCACAAGTCCATATCCCTATCTCCATTCATGGCTAATTTAGAAAAGGGTCCATTTTAGCTAGCTGGCTAGCTAGTCACCGGAGAACAACAACACAACAATTCATGCTTTTCTGTCAATGACTTATGCTCTTAATGTCATTTTATAGGAGTGACGCCAAATCCAAGCCTGCTTCCCTTGACACTTTTTTTTGGTGTGCTAGGACCATTCACAGAATGCTCGCTCTGTTTAGCTCAACGCTGACTGGGAAATTTGTATCCTTTTTTTGTCAAAGGAGGTCAGATGCTCACTGGCTTTCCTTGCCTTCAATGCTACAGGCGGCAACAATGTCATACTTGTTTGGACCAGACAGCATCAGATATATGACCTACACGTAGAGAGACAGAGGGGCGCTGTTTTGCTCACTCGGATGCTTTCTCCTATGAGATACATTCAGCTTTTTGCTAGTTGAAGGAAATTATGAAACACAGAGACGAAAGATTATTTTATGTTATTTTAAATTTTGATTTGACCATTTTTGGGGGAAACCAGGTTCCCTTGGCATATATGAATACACTCCACTGTGTGTCTGACTGGGATTGTAGCGTAAACTGGTTTAAAATTAAATAAACATTTATTTGTCACATGCGCCTGTCATGCCCTGGCCATAGAGAGGCTTTTATTCTCTATTTTGGTTAGGCCAGGGTGTGACTAGGGTGGACATTCTACTTTATTTCTATGTTTTCTGTTTCTATGTTTTGGCCGGATATGGTTCTTAATCAGGGACAGCTGTCCATCGTTGTCTCTGATTGGGAATCATACTTAGGCAGCCTGTTTTTCCACCTTGGTTGTGGGTAGTTGACTTTATTAGTGGCCTGTACAGCCCTAGTAAGCTTCACGTTCGTTTTGTTTGTTGTTTTGCTGGCGACATTTTAAATAAAGAGACAATATACGCTCACAATGCTGCACCTTGGTTCGGTCATTTCCCTGACGACATTCCTGACAGAACTACCCACCACAAACAGACCAAGCAGCGTGGTAAGGAGGACTGGACATGGGAGGACATCCTGAATGGGAAAGGATCCTGGACGTGGGAGGACATCCTGAATGGGAAAGGATCCTGGACGTGGGAGGACATCCTGGCGGGAAAGTATCGCCTGCCATGGGAGCAGATGGAAGCAGCGAGGAAGGCGGAGGCAGGGAGTAAAAGGGCCAGGATTACACAGGGTAACGGCTGGAACGAAAGACTGGGAGGCCACTCCCAAAAATGTTTTTGTGGGGGCACACTAGGAGATTGGCTGAGTCAGGTTGGAGGCCTGAGCAAACTCCTCGTGCTTAATGTAGGGAGCGGGGTACTGGTCAGGCACCGTGTTATGCGGTGGAGCACGTGGTGTCTCCAGTACCCGTTCACAGCCCGGTGCGCTACATTCCAGCTCCCCGCATCGGCCGGGCTAGAGTGGGCATCCAGCCAGAACGGATGGTGCCGGGCTCAGCGCGCCTGGCCTCCAGTGCGTCTCTTCGGCCCAGGATCTCCTGCGCCGGCTGTGCGCACTGTGTCTCCGGTGCATCTGCACAGCCCAGTGCATCCCGTGCCAGCGCCCCGCATTTGCCAGGCGAAGGTAACCATCCAGCCAGGACGGGTTGTACAGGCTCTACGCTCGAGACCTCCAGTGCGCCTCCACGGCCCAGTGTATCCGGTGCCTGCTCCAAGAACCAAGCCTCCAGTATGTCTCCCCAGCCTGGTGAGTCCTGTACCTGCGCCCAGAACCAGGCCTCCTGTATGTCTCCCCAGCCTGGTAAGCCCTGTGGCAGCGCCACGCACCAGGCTGCCTATACGTCTCCTCCCTCCAGTGATGATCCATGGCACGAAGGCTTCGGTGATGATCCATGGCACGAAGCCTCCGGTGATGATCCATGGCCCGGAGCCTGCAGTTAGGATCCATGGCACGAAGCCTCCAGTATTGATTCGCAGTCCGGAGCCTGCAGCGACGGTCTCCAGTCCGGAGCCTCCAGCGACGACCCCGAGTCCGGGGCCTCCAGTCCGGGGCCTGCAACGAGGGACCCCAGTCCGGGGCCTGCAACGAGGGACCCCAGTCCGGGGCCTGCAACGAGGGACCCCAGTCCGGGGCCTGCAACGAGGGTCCCCAGTCCGGGGACTGCAACGAGGGTCCTCAATCCGGGGCCTGTGGCGAGGGTCCCCAATCCGGCGCCTGCGGCGAGGGTCCCCAATCCGGGGTCGGCGACGAGGGTCTCCGCACCAGAGGCGCCACCAAAGTGGGGTGAGCCAGAGGTGGAGTGGGGTCTACGTCCCGCACCAGAGCCACCGCCGTAAGGGATGCCCAACCGGACCCTCCCCTTTGGATTCAGGTTTTGCAGACGGAGACCGCACCTTTGGGGGTACTGTCAAGCCCTAGAGAGGCTTATATTCTCTATTTTGGTTAGGCCAGGGTGTGACTAGGGTGGGCATTCTAGTTTCTTTATTTCTATGTTTTCTGTTTCTATGTTTCGGCCTGGTATGGTTCTCAATCAGGGACAGCTGTCTATCGTTGTCTCTGATTGGGAATCATACTTAGGCAGCCTGTTTTTGCCACCTTGGTTGTGGGTAGTTTTCTTTGTTTGGTGGCCTGTATAGCCCTAGTAAGCTTCACGTTCGTTTTGTTTCTTGTTTTGTTGGCGACATTTTAATTAAAGAGAAAATGTACGCTCACGACGCTGCACCTTGGTCCGGTCATTTCCCGTGAAATATTGACTTAAAAGCCCTTAACCAACAATGCAGTTCAAGAAATATTTACTAAATAAAAAGTAACACAATAAAATAACAATAACAAGGCTATATACAGGGGGTACCGGTACCGAGTCAATGTGCTGGGGTACAGGTTAATCAAGGTAATTTGTACATTTTGTAGGTAGGCTCTGTCTTGCCTCCAATTGTGTAGCTCTCAGGTATCCATCACCCATCTTACAGGGAGGGAAGCCCTACACACATGTTACAGCACAGGCTTCAGCAGATCAACTAAAATACAGAGAGAAGCAAAGGGAAAAGAGGGAGAATGTGTGTATAGGGCGGCCACAATCTTCCCATGCGAAACAGTTCGGAACAGTTTGTGCATATATTATGACTACATTTTGTGACATTTTTGTTCCTGAACACAACATTTTTTCTGAAAGCAAGCCCAAGTTGGGAGCCAAAGTTTACACCCCTTCGTCAGTGATTGGTCAACAGTAGGGATTCTTCATTGAAGTGTTTGTTGTCATTCGCAGAGACGACTCGTTTTCATGCACATTCTTCCACTTGAGAAATACAGCACCAAACGTCTTAGTTAGATGTAAAATTGCGCGACTAAGATCTCCTCAACAAAAATGTCAAATTGAATAACACTCGTTCAGCGCTAGCCGAACCGAAGCATGTGGAAGACTTTAGGAGATGATGGAGATGAGAGAAAGGACACAGAAAAAGGAGAGACAGAGATGGAAAAAGAGAGACAGTGGAGCAGAGAAGAGATGGGATAGGGAGAGAAAGAAGGAAGTAAAGAGAATAGAAAGAGAGTAGATTGATTGTGGTAGGGTCAGGGTAGTGTTCTGAAACCAGGTCATGTAGAAACTACAGCCTGGGGCACTGCACTACACACTACGCTGGACCACTCTGCACGACACTCTCTTTTACATGGCAGGGGCACATAACCATCATCTATCTCTTTCCTTGATATGATTCAGGTTGTCTACTCAGAAATTGTATTAATACCTCTACAGCGACACAGTGCCTTCAGAAAATATTCAGACCCCTTCCTTTTTTCCACATTTTGTTACGTTTTTCTAAAATTGATAAAAGTAATTGTTTTCCTCATCAATCTACACACAATAACCCAATCTACACACAATAACCCAATCTACACACAATAATCCATTGATCATCCTTAATTAAGATGTTTCTACAACTTGATTGGAGTCGACATGTGGTAAATTCTATTGATTAGACATTATTTGGAAAGGCATACAGCTGTCTATATATGATTCCACAGTTGTCAGAGTAAAAACCAAACCATAAGGTCGAATGAATTGTCTGTAGACCTACGAGACAGGATTGTGTCGATGCACAGATATGGGGAACAGTACCAAAACATTTATGCAGCATTGAAGGTCCCCAAGAACACAGTGGCCTCCATCATTCTTAAATGGAAGAAGTTTGGAACCACCAAGACTCTTCCTAGAGCTGGCCACCTGGCCAAACTGAGCAATCGGGGGAGAAGGGCCTCCAGCACTCCACCAATAAGGCCTTTATGGTAGATTGGCCAGACAGAAGCCACTCCTCAGTCAAATTCATATGACAGTCCACTTGGGAGTTTTCCAAAAAGCACCTATATACTCTCAGACCATGAGAAACAAGATTCTCTGGTCTGATGAAACCAAGATTGAACTGTCTGGAGGACAGTGAAGTATGGTGGTGGCAGCATCATGCTGTGGGGATGTTTTTCAGCAGCAGGGACTGGGAGACTAGTCAGGATCAAGGGAAAGATGAACGGGGCAAAGTATCGAGAGATCCTTGATGAAAACCTGCTCCAGGCTTAGGACCTCAGACTGGGGTGAAGGTTCACCTTCCAACAGGACAACGACCCTAAGCACACATCCAAGACAATGCAGGAGTGGCTTCGGGACAAGCCTCTGAATGTCCTTGAGGGGCCGAGCCAGACCCTGGACTGAAGAGACCTGAAAATAGCTGTGCAGCGACGTTCCCCATCCAACTTGACAGAGGTTGAGAGGATCTGCTGAGAACAATGGGAGAAAATACCCGACAACAGGTGTGCCAAGCATGTAGCGTCATACCCAAGAAGACTCAAGGCTGTAATCGCTTGCAAAGGTGCTTCAACAAAGTACTCATCACTTAAGGGTCCCTTAGTAAATGTGATATTTAAGGTTTTTCTTTTTAATAAATTTGCAAACCAAACATTTCTAAAAACCTGCTTTTTCTTTATCATTATGGGGTATTGTTTGTAGATTGATAAGGGAATTTAAAAAAATACATTTTAGCATAAGGATGTAACATAACAAAATGTGGAGAAAGTATGACGCATACATGAAAATACAAAGATCCCATATTAATTTATATGCATTAAAACTGGGGTCTTCAAACTTTTATTGCCCACGGACCCCCTTCCCAGGAAAACCGGCGACCCAGGGACCCCATCATACATTAGCACATTTATTTTGTTCACTTCTGATCATCAGGTGAATGATAACAGCAAGGTGATGTAATCAACATTGTAAAATGAATATCTTTGATAGATCGTTTTTCATTATTTTGACCTCCCCACATTATAATTGGAAGAGGATGTGTAAACTCTGTAAACAGATAACGCCAAACACATTTCCGCTAAGATATTAAAATGTGTTTATTCTGTACTTGCTAGTTTTTGGGGGTGGGAATCTCTTTCTTCACCCAATATTCCTGCGGACACCCTGCAGTACCTCCGAAGACACATAGGGGGCGTGGATCCCTGGTTGAATATCCATTCATTAAAATATCATTAAATAGCACCATTTATAATATTCTCAGGCAGAATGAATAGATGACCGAGGGGTGTAGTAGATTGCCCATGGCAGGCAGGGGATAATAGAGCACTTCTGTGGCTCAGTTGGTAGAGCATGGCGCTTGTAACGCCAGGGTAGTGGGTTCGATTCCCGGGACCACCCATACATAGAATGTATGCACACATGACTGTAAGTCGCTTTGGATAAAAGCATCAGCTAAATGGCATATATTATTATTATTATATTACTAATGATCCATTGCCTGATAACTGCACTACCCACATGCCCCGGAGTCCCATCTCTCCTATCGCTACTCTATCCTACCCTTTCTCTCTTTTTTGTCCTCTATAAAACACCACTTTTTTTTTTTACCACATTAGAGCCAGTTCACATACAATGTTACATAGTGGTGTGAAAACATGTTGTATACACTCCTAATTTTACAGTGAGTTGTGTAACTTAATTCAGTAACTTAAACTATCCAGTTCAAATCTCCTTCTCCCGCTAACATGATTTAGGCTAAATGTCAGCTTCTTTGTGGAGTGGCAGGCTGGCTGGCTCATTGCCTAACTGGAGTGAGACTCAGGACAGGAGCCAGAGTTAGCCTATAAGTCAGAGACTTTGTGGACAGATTCAGAGTGAGGTTATGTAGCTGGGCATGTGATACAAGAGCAACTTCATCGTAGTGGACAAATAAAGCACTGTGCAAAGTGTGGGGCTGGTCTAACACACTACCTCTGGAGCAGGGCTACACTTGACTCGGGTTGCTTCTGAGGCCAAAACATCATAAAGAGACATAGAGTGGGACAGTCATTTGGAATATAGGGGCTGAATTCTGTTCACTTTATTTTAGTTGTAGTCTGGTTTTCAGCTGTTTTCAGCTGTTTTCCGTCCGTCCGTCCGTCCGTCCGTGAGCACATAACTATTTCTGATTCAGCTCTTCTTTTCTATGGCCTGTTTGATGACTCTATGCATTCCTCACATTCTCCCTGCCCACCCCTGCAAACACGCCCCTCCACCCTACACCCTTAACCCTACTGAAATACACACTGACAATGGAACAATGGTGAAGTTGTTGTCCTCCCTGTTAGGTAAAATTAGTTATTTCATGTTTTTGAGTTATCAACTGACAGGCTCCATGCACATCGTGTTCAGACCCAAACCACCTGTCAGCTCAATAATGATCATGGTTTTACTGATGATGTTGGACAGTGCTGAATTGCTACTGTACTGTGCCATTTCGAAAGGGTGGGGGATCGGGAGCGGTGGGGGAAGGGCAGGGCAGGTGGGGGACCTCTGTGATTCTCCATACACAAAGCCATTGCTCTGCATGTGTGTGTGTTGGTCAGTGGGGCTGAGGGCTCGGTCACAAGCTGTATCTGTATGTCAGTGAACCAGCGAGCCCTACTCTAACCTAATGTGCCTACATTTGAGGACTTACAGAGTCTAGCCGCCATGCTGCTACGCACTGAGAGAACCAGAAGGAGCCAAGCAACAGAGGTTAGACACCACATACACACATCTATTGAGAGGCTGCCATTTCATGGGTTAAAGAGTCTGTGGACGAAGAGATATTTCTAGAACTCAATGGGTAGGAAGATTCCAGTAGGTATATGCACCTTAGCCAGACATTCTGCTGGGTGTTGACTGTAAGAGTTCTAGAATGTATTCTGTCTGTACGCTCTGCTGGGTCTTGATTGTGGACATACTAGATCTAGAATGTATTTCGTCCACAATAGTTTTGCTTGATGTTTATTGTTTACCAGGACACTTCTACGGTTTTCACTCCTTGCTTGTGTTCTGTTGTTCCTATCATGCTGCGATGGCAGCAAGATTTACTGGTTTTGTTGTGACTAAAGTCAAGCAAGTGTGTAAACTGCTGTGGTTCTTAGAATTCTGAAGGATGCTACCAGTTACAGCAGAAGTCATTCATTCAGTGAAGCGTGACGTAACTGAGCTTGTTGTTGTGTCAAACCAGGAGTAGTTGTGTCAAACCAGGAGTAGTTGTGTCAAACCAGGAGTAGTTATGTCAAACCAGGAGTAGTTGTGTCAAACCAGAAGTAGTTGTGTCAAACCAGGAGTAGTTGTGTCAAACCAGGAGTAGTTGTGTCAAACCAGGAGTAGTTGTGTCAAACCAGGAGTAGTGGTGTCAAACCAGGAGTAGTGGTGTCAAACCAGGAGTTGTGGTGTCAGACCAGGAGTAGTTGTGTCAAACCAGGAATAGTTGTGTCAAACCAGGAGTAGTTGTGTCAAACCAGGAGTAGTTGTGTTAAACCAGGAGTTGTGTTGTCAGACCAGGAGTAGTTGTGTCAAACCAGGAGTAGTTGTCTCAAACCAGGAGTAGTTATGTCAAACCAGGAGTAGTTGTGTCAAGCCAGGAGTAGTTGTGTTAAACCAGGAGTTGTGGTGTCAGACCAGGAGTAGTTGTGTCAAACCAGGAGTAGTTGTGTCAAACCAGGAGTAGTTATGTCAAACCAGGAGTAGTTGTGTCAAACCAGGAGTAGTTGTGTCAAACCAGGAGTAGTTGTGTCAAACCAGGAGTAGTTGTGTCAAACCAGGAGTTGTTGTGTCAAACCAGGAGTAGTTGTGTCAAACCAGGAGTAGTTGAGTCAAACCAGTGGTTGTTGCCATCCAAGTTGGAGTAGACCCAGGTGTTTGTTTCCCTGCTCTGTCCTGTCCTGACCCGCCTGTCTGTGTAAGATGAGGCGGTTGCTTATGTCAGCACATGACATGGGACCTGGTCACATATTTCAATGGGGGTAGGGGGTGAATATGATGGCTGATGTTGCAGTTGCAATAGTCTGTTGTTTTGGGATGTAGCATAGAATAGACCAAAAATGTCTGCCACAATAGAACAAATATTGATGCATTTTACAATTATCATCTACTATACTACTACTACTACTACTACTACCACTTTGGGACATTTTGGGAAAAAAGGCAAACTCAGCTCCATCATTCATTGAATAATGATTTTTTAATTGGCAAGAATAGCAAATTTAGGCATGACATGCCAGCAACAAACTCTGACACTACACATCCAAGTATATCTGACCAAATTATGAAAGGTGAGCATTGTAATTCTGAATTCTGTAAAGTGAGTGGGGAAGAGGTTTTTTTTGTTGTTGTTGTCTATGATCAATGACAAGCCACCAGGGTCTGACAACTTGGATGGGAAATGACTGCGGATAATAGCGGACAATATTGCCACATTTTCAATTTAAGCCTACTAGAAAGTGTTTTCCCTCAGGCCTGGAGGGAAGAAAAAGTCATTCTGCTACCTAAGAATAGTAAGGCCACATTTACTGGCTCAAATAGCCGACCAATCAGTATGTTACCAACCCTTAATAAACATTTGGAAAAAATGGTGTTTGGCCAGATACAATGCTATTTTACAGTAAACACATTGACAACAGACTATCAGCACGCTTATAGGGAAGGACACTCAACAAGCACGGCACTTACACAAATGACTGATTGGCTGAGAGAAATTGATGAAATTGTGCGGCTTTTGACATTATCGATCATAGTGTGCTGCTGTAAAAATGTATGTGTTATGGCTTTACACCCCCTGCTATATTGTGGTGGATAAGGATTTAACTGTCTAACAGAACCGAGGGTGTCCTTTAATGGAAGCCTCTCCAACATAATCCAGGTAGAATCAGGATTTCCCCAAGGCTGCTGTATAGGCCACTTACTTTTTAAAATCTTTACAAATGACATTCCACTGCCTTTGAGTAAAGCCAGAGTTTCTATATATGCAGATGACTCAACACTATAGACATCAGCTACTACAACGACTGAAATGACCACAACACTTAACAAAGAGCTGCAGTTAGTTTCAGAATGGGTGGCAAGGAATAAATTAGTCCTAAATATTTCAAAAGCTAAAAGCATTGTATTTCTGACAAATCATTTACTAAACCCTAACCTCAACTAAATATTGCAATAAATACTGTGGAAATTGAGCAAGGTGAGGTGACTAAACTGTTATGGTCAAAACATATTGATACTGTACAACAGTAGCTGAGATAGGGAGACGTCTGTCCATAATAAAGCAATGCTCTACTTTCTTAACAGCACTATCAACAAGGCAGGTCCTACAGACCTTGGCTTTGTCACACCTGGACTACTGTTCAGTCATGTGGTCAGGTGCCACAAAGAGGGAAAATTGCAATTAGCCCAGAACAGGGCAGCACGGCTGGCCCTTGGATGTACACAGAGAGCTAACATTAATAATATGCATGTCAATCTCTCCTGGCTCAAAGTGGAGGAGAGATTGACTTCATCACTAATTGTATTTATGAGAGGTATTGACATATTGAATGCACCGAGTTGTCTGTTTGAACCACTGGCACACAGCTTGAACACCAATGCAGACCCCACAAGACATGCCATCAGAGGTCTCTTCACAGCCACTAAGTCCAGAACAGACTACAGAGAGCCATGATTTCATGGAACTCTATACCACATCAAGTAACTGATTTTAAAAAGAGATAAAAAATACACCTTATGGAACAGCGGGGACTGTGAAGCAACATTGCCACAGACACATGCATACACACACACGATAACATACGCACTATACACACACATACACTTTCATTTTGTGTTGTAGATATGTGGTAGTGGAGTAGGGGCCTAAGGGCACATGCTTAGTGTGTTGTGAAATCTGTTAATGTTTTTAAATTGTATAACTGCCTTCATTTTGCTGAACCCCAGGAAGAGTAGTTGCTGCCTTGGCAGCAGCTAATGAGGATCCATAATTAATACAAATACAAATAGGGCCCTATAGAATCTGGAATATTTTTTTGTCTAATTCTGTTCTACTCCTTTCAGTTTTTTCAGGTTTATGTTGTTTTTTTTTATCAGGTTTTTGCTCTCAAAATCATTTTCCTTTAAGAAAAACAACAGAATTGGCTGTTCTAAGTCCACAACCATGCTTAAACCGCATCAGGAAACCACTTTTGAGGTCTGGGAGAAATCTAAGAAATTACGATTTTTGGGTGTAGTTACCCTTTAATGCAAATGTGCACCAGCAAGAGAGATGTTGGAGATGTTTCTGTAGCTCATTTCAGGAAATTAGGCGTATGTCACGTGTCACTTGAACGTAAACATTTTATTTATCAACATGCGTTTTTATGTCAGAAATGTCAGAAATTTATGTCAAAAATTCCTTCTGGAACGTGAACTTTCATGTGCCTTAATAACAAATTTGCAATCTGTAAATACAAATACATTTGTTAAATTACGAGCCTAGTTTGTTTAGAATTAGAAAAAGGCAGCAACCTTCCCGCTAGCCATGATTGGCTGAGATAATTGGTGGGCTGGACATGCCGAGAGATGAGTTAGGATTGGTCTGCCACGTAGCGCGCTTCTGTCTATTTGAGCTGGTCAGTATGTGTAGGTAATCCTGTCTTTTTTGTTGTTGTTTCTCTCCACATTCTGGAGTACCGAGTTTTGAACTCAGTGGAATTAGATAGCTATGATAGCTAAAGAGATGAAGAAAACACCTGTCTCTGGATTACATCTTCAAACAAAGGGAAACCTTGTCATCTGTGACAAAGGGAGCAGCGTCCATCCATGTGTACGGGTATGATAGTCTAGCTAGCTACATTTTCAGATATTACACTTTACTAATTTTGTCAGAAAGTTGTTTTCATTTCAAGTTAAAGTGTACTGTTAGCTAGCTAACATTAGCTGGCTGGCTCGCTAGCTAACGTTACGTGTATGATCAATGTAGTAATATTATTTGTATCTCAAGAGCCATTTGCTTTGCCAGTTATAGCCTAATATTAGCTATCTTACATTGAACCTGGTTGGTTAGCTACCTGCAAGTTCATGCAGGGTAGTAACATCATGAGTTGGGATTATAGTTCGTTGTTTAGCTAGCTAGCTACATGTCTTAACAAAAGACTCCACTATGCAAGTATCCATTTCAATAGAATGTTGATGATGTCACTGCGACAGTTGTTGATAGGCGTAGCTGGTAAATTCGCTCTGGCTATCTACTCCGATTTCAGAGCACCCTCCTCTGAGTGTGCCAGAGTGCAGAATAACTGACACATTTACGAATGCTCAACACCCGTTGAATATGGCCGGTGTCAGTAAACGTTGGCAAAAAAAGCATAAGTAAATTGTTGCCAGCAGCATAGTTGCAGTCACAAACACTTTGGATTACATGAAAACAGCCTAACCAACTCTGCTAGGGCATGTAAATGGTCAGAGTGAGCTGTTCTCTCATTTGTGTCTGGAAGTAGCTAGCAAGCTAGTCAACATTAGCCAGTTAGCTTGGGTGCTTGACTGCTGTTTTTAGGTCAGCTAGCTAACATTATGTGTATGATCTGTGTAGTAATATTATTTGTATCTCAGAGCCATTTGCTTAGCTAGTTCTAACTTAATGTTAGCTAGTTAACATTGAACCTGGTTGTTTAGCTACCTGCAGTTTCATGCAGGGTAGTAACGTCATGAGTTGGCCAACGTTAGCCAGTTAGCTTGGGTACTTGACTGCTGTTGTCAGGACAGAACGCTCTGATCAACCCTTAAAGAGATGAGTGGGGATAATTGATGCAAATAATCATGATATCATTCTACCAGGTAGGCATAGGGTACTTTGTCGTTAACATTTAATTCAAATCAAAGTTTATTTGTCACGTGCGCTGAATACAACAGGTGTAGACCTTACAGGGAAATGGTTACTTACAGGCTCTAACCAATAGTGCAAAAAAGGTATTAGGTGAACAATAGGTAGGTGAAGAAATAAAACGACAAGCTATATACAGTAGCGAGGCTATAAAAGTAGTGAGGCTACACACAGACACCGGTTAGTCAAGCTGATTGAGGTAGTATGTACATGTAGATATGGTTGAAGTGACCATGCATATATGATGAACAGAGAGTAGCAGTAGTGTAAAAGTGGGGGTGGTGGGTGGGACACAATGCAGATAACCCGGTTAGCCACTGTGTGGGAGCACTGGTTGGCCGGCCCAATTGAGGTAGTATGTACGTGAATGTATAGTTAAAGTGACTATGCATATATGATAAACAGAAAGTAGCAGCAGCGTAAAAAGAGGGCTTGGGGGGGGGTACACAATGCAAATAGTCCGGGTAGCCATTTGGTTACCTGTTCATGAGTCTTATGGCTTGGGGGTAAACACTGTTGAGAAGCCTTTTTGTCCTAGACTTGGCACTCCGGTACCACTTGCCATGCGGTAGTAGAGAGAATAGTCTGACTGGGGCCTTTTTGTCCTAGACGTGGCACTCCGGTACCACTTGCCATGCGGTAGTAGAGAGAACAGTCTATGACTGAGGTCTTTGACAATTTTTAGGGCCTTCCTCTGACACCGCCTGGTGTAGAGGTCCTGGATGCCAGGCAGCTTAGTCCCAGTGATGTACTGGGCTGCACGCACTGCCCTCTGTAGTGCCTTGCGGTCAGAGGCCGAGCAGTTGCCATACCAGGCAGTGATGCAACCAGTCAGGATGTTATCCATGTTGCAGCTGTAGAACCTTTTGAGGATCTCAGGACCCATGCCAAATCCTTTTAGTTTCCTGAGGGGGAATAGGCTTTGTCGTGCCCTCTTCATGACTTTCCTGGTGTGTTTGGACCATTCTAGTTTGTTGTTTATGTGGACACCAGGGAACTTGAAGCTCTCACCCTGCTCCACTACAGCCCTGTCGATGAGAACGGGGTGTGCTTGGTACTCCTTTTCCTGTAGTCCACAATAATCTCCTTAGTCTTGGATACGTTGAGGGATAGGTTGTTATTCTGGCACCACCCGGCCAGGTCTCTGACCTCCTCCCTATAGGCTGCCTCGTCGTTGTCGGTGATCAGGCCTACCACTGTTGTGTCGTCTGCAAACTTAATGATGGTGTTGGAGTCGTGCCTGGCCATGCAGTCATGGGTGAACAGGGAATAGAGGAGGGGACTGAGCACGCACCTCTGGGGAGCTCCAGTGTTGAGGATCAGCATGGAAGATGGGTTGCTACCTACCCTCACCACCTGGGGGAGGCCCGTCAGGAAGTCCAGGATCCAGTTGCAGAGGGAGGTGTTTAGTCCCAGTATCCTTAGCTTAGTGATGAGCTTTGAGGGTACTATGGTGTTGAACACTGAGCTGTAGTCAATGAATAGCATTCTCACGTAGGTGTTCCTTTTGTCCATGTGGGAAAGGGCAGTGTGGAGTGCAATAGAGATTGCATCATCTGTGGATCTGTTTGGGCGGTATGCAAATTGGAGTGGGTCTAGGGTTTCTGGGATAATGGTGTTGATGTGAGCCATTACCAACCTTTCAAAGCACTACATGGCTACAGACGTGAGTGCTATGGGACTGTAGTCATTTAGGCAGGTTGCCTTTGTGTTCTTGGGCACAGGGATTATGGTGATCTGCTTGAAACATGTTGGTATTACATACTTAATCAGGGACATGTTGAAAATGTCAGTGAAGACACCTGCCAGTTGGTCAGCACATGCCCGGAGCACACGTCCTGGTAATCCACCAGGCCCCGCAGCTTTGTGTATGTTGACCTGTTTAAAGGTCTTACTCACATCGGCTATGGAGAGCGTGATCACACAGTCGCCTGGAACAGCTGATGCTCTCATGGATGCCTCAGTGTTGCTTGCCTCAGTGTTGCTTGCCTTGAAGCGCATAGAAGTGATTTAGCTCGTCTGGTAGGCTTGTGTCACTGGGCAGCTCGCGGTTGTGCTTCCTTTTGTAATCTGTAATAGTTTGCAAGCCCTGCCACATAAAACAAGCGTTGGAGCCGGTGTAGTATGATTCAATCTTAGCCCTGTATTGACGCTTTGCCTGTTTGATGATTCGTCGCAGGGCATAGCAGGATTTCTTGTAAGCTTCCGGGTTAGAGTCCCGCAACTTGAAAGCGGCAGCTCTACCCTTTAGCTCAGTGCGAATGTTGTCTGTAATCCATGGCTTCTGGTTGGGGTATGTACATACAGTCAATGTGGGGACGACATCCCCGATGCACTTATTGATAAAGCCAGTAACTGATGTGGTCGGAAGAATCCCGGAACATGTTCCAGTCTGTGATAGCAAAACAGTCCTGTAGATTAGCATCTGCTTCATCTGACCACTTTTTATAGACCGAGTGACTGGTGCTTCCTGCTTAAATTTTTGCAGGAATCAGGAGGATAGAGTTGTGTCGGATTTACCAAATGGAGAGCGAGGGAGAGCTTTGTACATGTCTCTGTGTGTGGAGTACAGGTGAACTATAATTTCTTTCCCTCTGGTTGCACATTTAACATGTTGATGGAAATTTGGTAGAACTGATTTAAGTTTCCCTGCATTAAAGTCTCTGGCCACTAGGAGCGCCGCCTCTGTGTGAGTGGTTTCCTGTTTGCTTATTTCCTTATACAGCTGACTGAGTGTGGTCTTACTGCCAGCATCTGTCTTTGGTGGTAAATAAACAGCCAAGAAAAGTATAGCTGAAAACTCTCTAAGCAAGTAGTGTGGCCTGCAATTCATCAGAATATACTCTACTTCAGGCGAGTAAAATCTAGAGACTTCCTTAGATTTCGTGCACCAGCTGTTGTTTACAAACATGCACAGACCCCCCCCTCCCCCCCTCGTCTTACCTGAGAGTGCTGTTCTATCTTGCCGGTGCAGCGTGTATCCCGCTAGCTGAATATACATGTCGTCATTCAGCCACGATTCCGTGAAACATAGGATATTACAGTTTTTGATGTCCCGTTGGTAAGATATTCATGATCGTACCTCGTCTAGTTTATTGTCCAATAATTGCACTTTGGCGAGTAGTATTGATGGTAACGGCAGCTTTCCCACTCACTTTTTTGGTCCTGACCAGGCATCCGGCTCTTTGTCCTCTGTACCTGCGTCGCTTCCTCTTGCAAATAACGTGGATGTCAGCCCTGCCGGGTGTTTGGAGGATGTCTTGTGCGTCTTGTTTTTTGAAGAAAAAAAATCTTAGTCTAATCCGAGGTGAGTGATCTCTGTCCTGATATCCAGAAGCTCTTTTTTGCCTTAAGAAACGGTTGCAGAAACATTATGTACAAAATAAGTTACAAATAACGCAACAAACCTCACATAATAGCACAATTGGTTGGGCGCCCGTAAAACTGCTGCCATTTCTTCCGGCGCCATTTTACAGAATTGAGAAGGTTTTGGAAAAACCTTTCCATCTCTACCAGAAGATGGTTATCGTTAGCATCATCGCAAATGGCTACACAAAATGGAGATAGATGCGCTCACCCCATTCATGAGCCATTTCAGAAAGTTGCAGCAAAATTCGAATCACTGATGCATTTTGTTTATGTCTTATGGTTAACTTGGGCAATTTAATGCATTTTCGAATAAGCTCAATACATTTAGTTGATTTCCTAATAAGTTCAATGAAAAAAAATGCATATTGTTGAATTCTATTTTAATGTCTGGGAGCACTACTGTTCTGTCTCTCCTCCCTCTCTCTGTCCCCTGCTCTTTTTCTCTCTTCCTACTCTTTATTTTCTCTCTCTTTTTTCTTTCTCTCCTCCCTCTCTCTCTTCTCCCAGGAAGAGGTTAGCTATTTCATCAGTGCAGAGCTGGAAATGATTATCACTGTTTAGTGGTTTATGTGAGTGGTAGTGGGCGCTGAAAGAAGTGTGTTTTATATGACGGATAGAGAGACGAGTTGGAAACCAGCCATATGTGGAAACACCCAAGGTGAATGATGCATTTCCCCACTGTTGCTATGGTAACATGACACTTCTCTGGTATGGGAGAATATGTGTGAGTGTAGTGGGTTGAATTGTCGTCATGAATCATTGAGTATGTGTGCGCACAGCATGTGTGCGTGTGTGTAGGGACATACGTTTGAGTGTTTAAGCCGATATATGTGTGGGATTAACCTAAATTAATTCACATATTTAAAGTTACTGCCCAGTCACTTTTAAACGTAATAATTATGTTAACTTATACCCAAATAATGATTTTATGGCCAAATTGTAGAACAAACACTTAAAAAACCTCACCTCAAACTTGTATCTCAAACCGACCATTTAAAAAATGCTTGCCATTTCTTCATAGAACATGTCGTCATCTCCCTGAGAAGAATGAGCTGGCCAATCAGAGGTTTAGAGGAGGATGAGCTGGCCAATCAGTGGTCTACTTGCATGAAAGAAATGTTGACCGGTATACGCCCACACCATTCTGTTGTTGGGGTAAGCCCACACCATACCAACACAGAAAAGCTGTGTTTTAGCATCCTTAATTAAAACATTTTGGAAGGGAAACTATTTCATTCATATAGGTCATACTGCATAGGTCATATTTCATTTCAGTCTTTTTTCCATTGACGTAATGTAACAGTGTCTGGTCAACTGTAGCATTTAGTGCTTAACCTCTGAGATTTACTCACAGCTGTAGACTCGAAGTCCTCCATTAGAATACACAATATATTCCTACATTAGGACCAGGCTTAGGCAGACAACAGGGTTTCCCTATTGTGTCTTGTAGCATTACACTTTAAGACTGTTAGTTACAGACACACACACACATCGTTCTAATCCTGGCTGGTCTCTAACAGGCGTGAAGCTGTCTCTGTAAGCAGCTCAGTCTCTCCCGGTGGAGTATAAACTTCCACTTTAAACCTGTAGGTTAATTAATTTGTTCAGTTATGGAGCAGTTTTACGCATCCAGCAACATAAGGCTTTCTACTGTATAACCATGTATATTGAATGTGTATTCTATTGGTTCTGTAACACATGGAAATGGATATTGAGACAACACAAAAGCAGATTTAGTTTTATTATGGTAATGCTGTGGTATGGTAATGCTGCTGAATGAAAATGTATATTATAGGCCTATCTTTTTATTGCATAATGCTTGACAAACATGTCAGTTGGAATCCCGAATGTGGCCCAAAGATAATGACCTGAATTGGTGATATCTAGATCCGTATGCTGTAAGAGTTGCTTTGGACTACGAAATCTGAATGGAGGACAATATATTATATATCCAAAATGTGACCCATATTCTCATGTTCTAAAATTTGAAATTGTGTTTTTTTACATTTGATTAAAGTACCGACTCAGAACTTCCAAATGGCATATCATACACTGTAGTTGGAATAAACCTAACATTAGGTTATTAACTAGCAAAGAAAAAGGCATTTAAACATTATTCTGTGATTTTCACACTTGCTCGACATTAATCCTTGGGAAACATATATTTAGAATGGGAATTATTTCACCAAATTCCAAAATTGATTCTCTGAACATTATCTCACCAAGTTATCCCATTAGTCAAACCATTTACAATATTACATGGCCTTTTGTTGTATAATAAAGATAACCTTTCACATTGAACAGCTACAGTGCTGTTCTTTGTTTACGCCCATTTAGCATCGTTCACAACCTCTCAAGTCTTAAGACAATATGCACACAGGGACATCTTTCACTCCAGTGTTTAATTGCTAAATTGTAATTATTTTGTCACTACAGCCTATTTATTGCCTTACCTCATCTTACCTCATTTTCACACACTGTACATAGACTTTTCTATTGTGTTATTGACTCTATGATTCTTTATTCCATGTGTAACTCTGTGTTGTTTGTGTAGCACTGTTTTGCTTTATCTTGGCCAGGTCGCAGGTGTAAATGATAACCTGTTCTCAACTGGCCTACCTGGTTAAATAAAGGTGAAATAAAAAATAAATGAAAAAAGGGCAGACACAGGGTAGCACAGTGTTGCAATGTCGTTTCACGTCAAAAAAGGGCAGACGGAGCGTAGCACAGTGTTGCAATGTCGTTTCACGTCAAAAAAGGGCAGACGGAGCTTAGCACAGTGTTGCAATGTCGTTTCAAGTCAAAAAAGGGCCGACGGAGCGTAGCACAGTGTTGCAATGTCGTTTCAAGTCAAAAAAGGGCAGACACAGGGTAGCACAGTGTTGCAATGTCGTTTCAAGTCAAAAAAGGGCCGACGGAGCGTAGCACAGTGTTGCAATGTCGTTTCAAGTCAAAAAAGGGCCGACGGACCGTAGCACAGTGTTGCAATGTCGTTTCACGTCAAAAAAGGGCAGACACAGGGTAGCACAGTGTTGCAATGTCGTTTCACGTCAAAAAAGGGCCGACGGAGCTTAGCACAGTGTTGCAATGTCGTTTCACGTCAAAAAAGGGCAGACACAGGGTAGCACAGTGTTGCAATGTCGTTTCACGTCAAAAAAGGGATGGCTTCTTGTAATGTACTCCATCAATTAACACCTGGACATTAAGCCTGACATATCGTTCCTCGTGAAGACTGAGGGGCAGTATTGAGTGAGTTTTACAATGTAAGTCCCACCCTTATGTCTAAGTCACATATTTTCCCATCTGGTATAAACACGGAAGAGATGGACATGCTGTTACCTCGCTTCTACTTCTTGCGAGCTTCGTTTTTATTTCGAGATTTGCTAAGCACAATTATGTCCAGTTTGGAGGAGCGTCTGCGCGAGCTGTGAGACAGTAAGAAAACTTTTACAACCCTTCGATGTGGTTGTATTCGGACAACCAAGCAAAAGATAACAACTGGAGGGAAATTTGAGCACTGACACTGATATCAAAGAAACATGGAGAAAGATTCGGGACTGGTATGTTCACAATCTGTACGGGTGAAGGAGACGAGGAGTGTGTCCCACCGACTGTCAGACAACTGGATTGGATTCGTGTTCACGTGAAACATCGTCAGACAGACACCAATATGCCAGATACGGTATGTACTCATCATGCTGCCGAGTCCTTTTGTAGAGTCAGTTTGTGTGTTTGTGACCTTATGTTTAGCAGACCTAGTTAGAACATGTGAATTCAGCTCTTCTGAATGGGCGAAATTGTGAGTGGAAATATTCAGTATCTGTGTTATCACAGATATAGCAGGGCTAGTTCAAACATCAGAAACAGACAGTGTGTGTATCATAAATACATGTCAGGGAAAATAGTTGATATCCGTTATCCATCCCATCTTCCCGACCCAGCTCCAATGTCGAGAACAGGAAGACAGCTGAGGATCCTTTGGGCACTGACATCATCCAGCGGCTGGATGACTTAAAGAAACGGCAGCAGAAGTTACAGAAACAGCAGCAGTGTCCAGCCAAGGTCATCTATGACATCATCCAGCGGCTGGATGACTTAAAGAAACGGCAGCAGAAGTTACAGAAACAGCAGCAGTGTCCAGCCAAGGTCAGACATCATCCAACGGGTGGATGACAAAGAAACAGCAGTGAAACAGCAGCAGTGTCCAGCCAAGGTCATCTATGACATCATCCAGCGGCTGGATGACTTAAAGAAACGGCAGCAGAAGTTACAGAAACAGCAGCAGTGTCCAGCCAAGGTCATCTATGACATCATCCAGCGGCTGGATGACTTAAAGAAACGGCAGCAGAAGTTACAGAAACAGCAGCAGTGTCCAGCCAAGGTCGTCTATGACATCATTCAGTGGGTGGATGACTTAAAGAAACGGCAGCAGAAGTTACAGAAACAGCAGCAGTGTCCAGCCAAGGTCGTCTATGACATCATCCAGAGGCTGGATGACTTAAAGAAACGGCAGCTGAAGTTACAGAAACAGCAGCAGTGTCCAGCCAAGGTCGTCTATGACATCATCCAGCGGCTGGATGACTTAAAGAAACGGCAGCAGAAGTTACAGAAACAGCAGCAGTGTCCAGCCAAGGTCGTCTATGACATCATCCAATGGGTGGATGACTTAAAGAAACGGCAGCAGAAGTTACAGAAACATCAGCAGTGTCCAGCCAAGGTCGTCTTTGACATCATCCAACGGGTGGATGACTTAAAGAAACGGCAGCAGAAGTTACAGAAACAGCAGCAGTGTCCAGCCAAGGTCGTCTATGACATCATCCAATGGGTGGATGACTTAAAGAAACGGCAGCAGAAGTTACAGAAACAGCAGCAGTGTCCAGCCAAGGTCGTCTATGACATCATCCAGCGGCTGGATGACTTAAAGAAACGGCAGCTGAAGTTACAGAAACAGCAGCAGTGTCCAGCCAAGGTCATCTATGACATCATCCAGTGGATGACTGGATGAAACTTAAAGGTCGTCTATGACATCATCCAGCGGCTGGATGACAAAGAAACGGAAGTTACAGAAACAGCAGCAGTGTCCAGCCAAGGTCGTCTATGACATCATCCAGCGGGTGGATGACTTAAAGAAACGGCAGCAGAAGTTACAGAAACATCAGCAGTGTCCAGCCAAGGTCGTCTATGACATGAAAAAGCCCTTGTAGATGTAGTAGTAATGTAGTAAAAAGCCCTTGTAGATGTAGTAGTAAAAAGCCCTTGTAGATGTAGTAGTAATGTAGTAAAAAGCCCTTGTAGATGTAGTAGTAATGTAGTAAAAAGCCCTTGTAGATGTAGTAGTAATGTAGCAAAAAGCCCTTGTAGATGTAGTAGTAATGTAGTAAAAAGCCCTTGTAGATGTAGTAATCGCTGCCTGAGTTTGCCAGATCTCGGATCTGAACATGTTGTCCGTCGACAGTTCCTGAACAAAACGGATAATTCCAACGATCCCCAAAATCTCTGCTGATTTCTGCCCATTGTGCCGTGGAGGGATAAGCAACAAAATCCTCCTTCAGGACACGACCGATAGCCAAATCAAATGAAATTTTATTTGTCACATACACATGGTTAGCAGATGTTAATGCGAGCGTAGCGAAATGCTTGTGCTTCTAGTTCCGACCATGCAGTAATATCTAACAAATAATATAACTAACAATTTCACAACAACTACATTATACACACAAGTGTAAAGGAATGAATAGCAATATGTACATAAAAATATATGAATGAGCAATGGCTGAACTGCATTGGCAAGATGCAGTAGATGGTATAGAGTACAGTACATGAATTTATTTGCAAATTATGGTGGAAAACTTTTGTTATTGACCAAATACTTACGTTTCCACCATAATTACAGGCCTCTCATCTTTTTAAGTGGGAGAACTTGCACAATTGGTGGCTGACTAAATACTTTTTGGCCCCACTGTACATATGAGATGAGTAATGTAGAGTATGTAAACATGTTATAAAGTGGCTAGTGATACATTTATTACATCAATTCTTCATTATTAAAGTGGCTAGAGATGAGTCAGTATGTTGGCAGCAGCCACTGAATGTTAGTGGTGGCTGTTTAATAGTCTGATGGCCTTGAGATAGAAGCTGTTTTTCAGTCTCTCGGTCCCAGCTTTGATGCACCTGTACTGACTTCGCCTTCTGGATGATAGCGGGGAGAACAGGCAGTGGCTCGGGTGGTTGCTGTCCTTGATGATGTTTTTGGGTGGTGTAGGTGTCCTGGAGGGCAGGTAGTTTGCCCCCGGTGATGCGTTGTGCAGTCCTCACTACCCTCTGGAGAGCCTTACGGTTGTGGGCGGAGCAGTTGCCGTACCAGGCGGTGATACAGGATGCTCTCGATTGTGCATCTGTAAAAGTTTGTGAGTGTTTTTGGTGACAATACGAATTTCTTCAGCCTCCTGCGCCTTCTTCACCACGCTGTCTGTGGGGGTGGACCATTTCAGTTTGTCCATGATGTGTATGCCGAGGAACTTTAAAACTTTTCACCTTCTCCACTATTGTCCCGTCGATGTGGATAGGGGGCTGCTCCCTCTGGTGTTTCCTGAAGTCCACGATCATCTCCTTTGTTTTGTTGACATTGAGTGTGAGGTTATTTTCCTGACACCACACTCCGAGGGCCCTCACCTCCTCCCTGTAGGCCGTCTCGTCGTTGTTGGTAATCAAGCCTACCACTGTTGTGTCGTCTGCAAACTGGCCTGGCACACTTCCACGACGATGCCACAAACTGTCAAGATTCCTAGCTTATACAGTAAGTTATAACTCACTGCGATACTTTTCTATGTGCTGCCACTCACCAAAAACCGAAGGGTCACAGACATACTTTCTGCAGCACTAGCAGGCAAGCTGTGAGTTCTCTCGTGCGAGATGTGTGGGGCAAGCCGCTGAAGCAAGTCACCAAATCTGGCAACCGACATCCGAAAGTATTGAACATACACAAAGAAAAGAGTCCGCTATCCCCAAAAAACGACTCCAACCACAAACATTCATGTGCATAGATGTACACACGTTAATCGTGTAGTCGCATTTAGACACGCCAATCTCTTAAACAATTCACATTGGAATGTGGCCATGTGCTAAAGCAGCGAGGTAGTGCTTAAAAAACTAAAACGATTTAAACAATAAAATCCTTTATTAACTTAAAGTGCTAAAGGTAGTAGCCTACAATTTAAAAAATCTCAAACACATGAAGGCTTAGGTAAAAAAAACAATATCTAGACCTAGGCCTATATCATCAGATTATTTAAGCAACTTTGTTCAGGTCATGTTATGAACAGAATCTAGCCTGAGAACATGTTTATGTCCTCCACTTCGGAGCAGGGCATATAATGTCCATTGCCTTTTCATTGCAAAATGAAAAGGACCAGCTGTCACCAGGGGGTATATGTGGTCCAGACAGGGCTGGACCAGCTGTCACCAGGGGGTATATGTGTTCCAGACAGGGCTGGACCAGCTGTCACCAGGGGGTATATTTGGTCCAGACAGGGCTAGACCAGCTGTCACCAGGGGGTATATGTGTTCCAGACAGGGCTGGACCAGCTGTCACCAGGGGGTATATGTCTTCCAGACAGGGCTGGACCAGCTGTCACCAGGGGGTATATGTGTTCCAGACAGGGCTGGACCAGCTGTCACCAGGGGGTATATGTGGTCCAGACAGGGCTGGACCAGCTGTCACCAGGGGGTATATGTGTTCCAGACAGGGCTAGACCAGCTGTCACCAGGGGGTATATGTGTTCCAGACAGGGCTGGACCAGCTGTCACCAGGGGGTATATGTGGTCCAGACAGGGCTAGACCAGCTGTCACCAGGGGGTATATGTGTTCCAGACAGGGCAGGACCAGCTGTCACCAGGGGGTATATGTGGTCCAGACAGGGCTGGACCAGCTGTCACCAGGGGGTATATGTGTTCCAGACAGGGCTGGACCAGCTGTCACCAGGGGGTATATGTGTTCTGGACCAGCTGTCACCAGGGGGTATATGTCTTCCAGACAGGGCAGGACCAGCTGTCACCAGGGGGTATATGTGGTCCAGACAGGGCTGGACCAGCTGTCACCAGGGGGTATATGTGTTCCAGACAGGGCTGGACCAGCTGTCACCAGGGGGTATATGTGTTCTGGACCAGCTGTCACCAGGGGGTATATGTGTTCCAGAGTCGAGATTGAAGACTGCTCAATCAGACTAAAATGTACACATTTGAACACTTTCAAATACTTGAGCTGCACTTGATATCAGTTGCCTGGTACAATGGAACCAATGAATATCACTGTCCCAAAAGTGCAATCTCCAAGCTAAATCAAGGACGCCAGAAACAAAATACCTAGCATGCTACATACTGTATAGTGTATCTAGCTGTGGTTGAGATGCTCTGAATGCTGTCTCCACAGGACCTAGGACACTCTGTAAAATACAATGGAAATGTTCCCTGAGGGGATCAGGGCAAAGCTGGGTGAAACTTTCTACTACAACACACACACACGCACAAAAACACTCACTCACTCGCACACGCACACACACACTCACACGCACGCACGCACACACATACATACATCATACATACATACTACCGGTCAAAAGTTTTAGAACATCTACTCATTCAAGGGTTTTTCATTATTTTTACTATTTTCTACATTGTTGAATAATAGTGAGGACATCAAAACTGTGAAATAACACATATGGAATCATGTAGTAACCAAAAATATATATTTTATATTTGAGATTCTTCAAATAGCCACCCTTTGTCTTGATGACAGCTTTGCACACTCTTGGCATTCTCTCAACCAGCTTCATGAGGTAGTCACCTGGAATGCATTTCAATTAACAGGTGTGCCATGTTAAATGTTAATTTGTGGAATTTCTTTCCTTCTTAATGCGTTTGAGCCAATCAGTTGTGTTGTGATAAGGTAGGTTACTACATGATTCCATGTGTTATTTCAGTTTTGATGTCTTCACTATTATTCTACAATGTAGTGTACATCTCAGTCATGAATGAGATACTTTTCCTAACCTCAGCCCTCATGTCCCAGAGAGACAGTTTCTTCAGAAAGCTGGTATTATGGTTGAGTTTTTAATTTGATGTTCATTTCATGTTCATCATGTTAATTGTCATCATCCAAACGGTTGTTAATTCTGTATCTCACTAGGATGGCCTCATTCCTTTCATTTGCTTAAAGAGGAGTCGGCTAGGTTTTGTTTGCTTGTCATTATGTCTAATTGATGCTTGGAGTCTGCCTTGTCTGAGTGCCAGAGACTATAATATTTAAGAGGGTGCATCACATAGAAACAAACTAAATAGAAAATACAGGATGCTCTCTCATGGTATTTTAAGCAATGATGAAACATGTGGCCTCTATATAAACATGTACAGTATGTCCATTCATTTTGAATAAGCCCTCTGGAATGGTACTCAACAAAGATGCTGGCAAGAGTAAGAATGTGTTTGTGGATAAAAATGTAGCTGGTGAATGAGTCTCAGCTGTACTATGAAACTACTCCGCTCTACCACTTCTAGCACAGAGCCCTTATTCTACAGCCTGTCCCCACTCTCTCACCAACCGAGATCTCCTCAACCATCTACCTTGAGTTATTCAACTCCCCCCACTCTCCACTTCCTCTATATACCCTCTCTCAAACTCACCCTTACACACAACCCCCCCACCATCCCCGTCTCATTCTATGAGATATGAGGAGAGGTCCAGATGGTTTGAGGACGTGTGTTGGAAGCCAGCCTGGACAAGCTAATGACAATACTCCTTTAATGTCTGTAGGACATGTTTATAGTTTGGGTTTTGGCAGCAGCATCAGACACACATTACCATACTCTACTCTACTGTAGTTCCCTACTGTGTTTTCCCCCCAAATAGTGAGTGCCAGATAATGAGTGTACGGTGTGAGAAATGAACGTTTATTAGCTAAGAATACCATATATCTGGGAGAAAAGCACAGCATATACAGCTACAGTGGAACCTTTGGAATCACCTTGGATCTGATCTTCATCTAAGTCACAACAATAGACTGTTGGATTCTAAACATTGAACATTGAGATATTAAAGACATGACAGATCAGACGCATAGTATATAAAGGAGTGAGAAGGTAATGGTTCTCT
Source organism: Oncorhynchus keta (assembly GCF_023373465.1). Lineage (NCBI taxonomy): Eukaryota > Metazoa > Chordata > Actinopteri > Salmoniformes > Salmonidae > Oncorhynchus > Oncorhynchus keta. Next base: position 31,546,371 of record NC_068437.1, read on the forward strand.
GTAGTAAGACAACTAAGCTTGGAATGTGTTCCGTGCAGGAAAACAAATGCATGTGACAGTACTGATAAGGGGAGTAACCGTTGAAGGCTCATATCACTTAGTTCCCTGCTTAGCAAAAAGGATGCAATGTTTAGAGATATGGGGGAGACTCCACCCAAAGTGGGGTATGAATACCACCACAGGGGAAGCCATGTCTTGAGTCTGAATACAGCTGTGTTGACCCTTTGGGAAGAATTAAACTTGGTTAAACTTCTCTTGTGTCTGTGAGTTATTTACTCTGAAAAATAAGAACCTAACAAGACAAAACACAATCTACTTAAACTAACACACAAATAATTATACGTTTTCATGTCTTTATTGAACACACTGTGTAAACATTCACAGTGCAGGGTGGGAAAAGTATGTGACCCCTTGGTTTTAATAACTGGCTGACCCTACTCTGGCAGCAATAACCTCAACCAAACATTTTCTGTAGTTGTGGATCAGACCTGCACAACGGTCAGGAGGAATTTTGGACCATTCCTCTTTACAAAACTGTTTCAGTTCAGCAATATTCTTGGGATGTCTGGTGTGAACCACTCTCTTGAGGTCATGCTACAGCATCTCCATCGGGTTGAGGTCAGGACTCTGACTGGGCCACTCAAGAAGGAATTTTCTTCTGTTGAAGCCATTCTGTTGTTGATTTACATCTGTGTTTTGGGTCGTTGTCCTGTAGCATCACCCAACTTCTGTTGAGCTTCAATTGGTGGCCAGATAGCCTTATATTCTCCTGCAAAATGTCTTGATTAACTTGGGAATTCATTGTTCCGTCAATGAGAGCAAGCTGTCCAGGCCATGAGGCAGCAAAGCAGCTCCAAACCATGATGCTCCCTCCACCATACTTTACAGTTGGGATGAGGTTTTGATGTTGGTGTGCTGTGTCTTTTATTTTCTCCACACATAGTATTGTGTGTTCCTTCGAAACAACTCAACTTTAGTTTCATCTGTATTCACAGAATCACAGAATATTTTGCCAGTAGCGCTGTGGAACATCCAGATGCTCTTTTGAGAACTTCAGACGTGCAGCAATGTCTTTTTTGGACAGCAGTGGCTTCTTCCGTGGTGTCCTCCCATGAACACCATTCTTGTTTAGTGTTTTATGTATCGTAGACTCGGCAACGGAGATGTTAGCATGTTCCAGATATTTATTTAAGTCTTTAGCTGACACTCTAAGATTCTTCTTAACCTCATTGAGCATTCTGCACTGTGCTCTTGCAGTCATCTTTGCAGGACAGCCACTTCTAGGAAGAGTAGCAACAGTGCTGAACTTTTATAGACAATTTGTCTTACTGTGGACTGATGAACATCAAGGCTTTTAGAGATACTTTTGTAACCCTTTCCAGCTTTATGCAAGTCAACAGTTCTTCATCTTAGTTCTTCTGAAATCTATTTTGTTCGAGGCATGGTTCACATCAGGCAATGCTTCTTGTGAATAGCAAACTCAAATTTTGTTGTGTTTTTCATAGGGCAAGGCAGCTCCAACCAACATCTCCAATCTCATCTCAATGATTGTACTCCAGGTTAGCTGACTCCTGACTCCAATTAGCTTATGGAGAAGTCATTAGCCTCGGGGTTCACATGCTCTTTCCAACCTACACTGGGAATGTTTAAGTGATGAATTCAATATAGACAAGAAAAATACACTAATTTGTGTGTTGTTAGTATAAGCACACTGTGTTTGTCTGTTGTTGTGACTTAGATGAAGATCAGATCTAATTTTATGACCAATTTATGCAGGAATCCAGATAATTTCAAAGCATTCACATACTTTTTCTTGCCACTGTATATGAATGCATATTAGGCATATTATCTTAATTGCGCGTTGTTCTGTGCATGGTGTTAGCTGTGCTTTAAGATCAGTGCTCCTCAGCTGGTTTTGCCTCGGGACCCAAATGAAATCAGGTTGTCTCAGTGGCGACAATATTTGCATCACAACAAAAATTTGCCAAAATGCAATCGGAAAAACTATTTTTAATACTATATTGATAGAAATTGTAGCAATTATGACGAAGAAAACAATTCAAGTTTACCCACATCCACTAAATAGCGCTGCTAATAGCTCTATATTGAAAATACTGTGATTGAAGAAAAAATACTTAAGAGATAACATTATTGAGTCACTTTCTACCAATATCTACCTGGTTTTAGTCGGTTAAGTTCAGGCTGGAGTATTTTTTCAATTGAAAAAAAATCTACAAAAACACAGTGACTCATTCAAAATGTCCTGGGTCGTGACCCAGCAGTTGAGAATCACTGCTTTAGATACTGTGGATTCCCATTAGAGATGGAGTGGTAGCTGTGCTGTAGGAGGTCGACTGTACTCGAGCTGTGACATATTTCTCTTACTCCATTACTCCTCTAGCTGTTCACTGGCTGTGGATATGATAGTATAATGTCCATCTCTCCACATCCCTCTTTCTCTCTCTTCATCTCCATCTCTCCCCCTTCCTCTTACTCTCTCTTCATCTCCATCTTGCTCTGTCTCTCTCCTCATCTCCATCTCTCTCTGTCCCTCTCTTTCTCTCTCTTCATCTCCATCTCTCCCCTCCCTCTTTCTCTCTCTCTTCATCTCCATCTCTCCCCTCCCTCTTTCTCTCTCTTCATCTACATCTCTCCCCCTCCCTCCCTCTGTCTTCATCTCCATCTCTCTCTGTCTCTTTAATTAAAATGATTTGCCCCTGCAGCAGGATGGTTTCTGTATAAAGCATCTGGGACATACAGGTCAAGGCCTGCCTGCTTCATCTTAACCCTTATATAAGACAGCCAACAAAAGGACAGGGTGGGATCTGGAACAAACTCTGCAGGCTAATGCTGTTTACATTGGGTTGCACTGATTTCAGGCTTTTAAGAAAACAAATGTTTATTTTGATGTTGATGTTTATTTTGATGGAAGTGGGTAAAATCAGACACTATTTGAAGCCACGCTATGTGCTATTTAAGTGGTCACCAACCTTATCTGAGTCAAGATCACTTTCACAGTCAAAAAGTAAGCCTATATCTACCACTCAGATTTTTTTGGAACAAATGTAACATGAACTATTAATTAGCATTGACTTAAAACAGGTCTGTGGAAATGAGGGCTGTGCAGAGGCCTAATACATTATCATAGCATATTGGCTATATGCCTGGCCTGCTAATATTGTCCTTCTCAGACCATATTATATTTCATAACTCAAGATTTATTAACAAAATAGATTAGTTGGTGTAACACTTGCGAGACACAGCTGAGCATTAATTGAAATAATTACATGTTTTATTTTACTGGACTGACTGTACATGCATCTGATGGTCATGGTGCTTTCAAAACAACTGGAAACTCAACAACAACAAAAAACGAAGTCATATCATGACGTCAGTGAACTTCAGGTCGGAAAGTCGGAGTTCTAGAAAGATGCCAGAGTTTCCGAGTTGGATGACCGGTGAAAAAGATTTGTCCCAGTCGGATTTCATTTTTACCGAGTTCCCAGTTGTCTTGAACACACTGAAGTTATTTTGAACACGGTATTATTCTCAGCGGAGGGAGAGAGCAGTAGAGGGTCACGCCTCTCACGGTTCCTCTCTCCCTCCTTTCCTCCTGTGAGACTGACCAGAGCGAGAGGCAGAGGGACAGTCGAGCTGCTAATAATAATCAAATGTATAGCTATCGATACACTTGAAGTAGAGCGAAGCGCATTTTATATTTTGTAAAAGTGTTGACAGTGTTGAATAAAAAGTAGACATCAACTCACTAATAAAAACAGCAGCTCGTTGCTGTATTCTTTGACAGTCTCTCTTGGTCATGGTTTTAAAAGTTGTTAAATCTCACGTAAACTAGTGTCCAATTTTGCTGTGGTCGGGGTCGTGGAAGCTGTAGGTAGGCACGGTGATTTGAGCTATCCGGTTGGCCAGCGCAGTAGGCATTCTCGATTTATTCACAGATCGCCTGGTCCACCGGGGTAGGCGGAGTTTGTCTTTTCAGAAAAATGAAATGGTTGAAAAGGGAAACACTTTGCCTATCCGTTGAGGAGGGCTTCTGAATCAAATGCCCCTACCGCCAACAGATCAACACGACAAAAAGGAGCGCAAGGCTTAATGCCTTTATCGTTGGCTTTTCTACTATGATCTACACAATATTATGATCTACACAATGGTGATCCAATTATTCAATTAAATCATCATCAGTGCCACAGAGAACGGAGAACAGACAGCTGGATATGCCCCCTCTCCATGTATCACAGCCATCACTTTATGTTAGTGGCGGGGAGTTGAGCACCCCTGCTGCTGATGCTAACTTTACAAGCATAGGAAGTATCCTATTAAAGAGCATTGATTCAGAAAGCATTAGTGTTGGTCAAAATATGTAATTATTCCCATCCATATGCTTCCTTGTACTGCATAGCCTAGTCCTCGTGCACATCTTCAGTGTGCAGCCATGTAGCTGTCTGAAAGCCATATGACCCTGAGCTTTCAGACAGACTCCCAACATACAGCATGTTTAATATAGATCTACAGTGTCTACATAACAGGAATACATAGGGAATCGGTGCACCATTTGTGACAGAGCCATATGCCTCTGTACCAAAAGTAGTGCGAAATGGTTGGAAACGAATCATTTGAGACAAAGTGCAAATCTCAAATGACTGTCTCTTCTCCATAACGTGCTATAAACTAAACATATGGCTCTGGGCCATTGTAGTGCAGTACAGGATGTGCCATGTTATATGCTTCCTTAGCCTGTCTGTCGGTTCCATTTACCCATGACTGATATCATCATTTGTTGACATAATTCACAGAGGATCCAGGTGATCCTTCTGATCCCTGACACTTAGAATGAACAGAGTACACAGTATTCACACACAATGCTTAACTTGTGATGTCACTGGGCATGTTGGGTGAGTGTGGCAGTAAGTATTCACGTGTGATGGTTAAGTAGTTAAGATGTTCCAGAGCTTGTGTGTAGATCAACTGGTTTGGCTCACCTAGTAAGTTTCTGTGCACGCTGGATCAAGTGTGCCTAGTGTTTACATGAGATGGTTAAGTAGTTGTAGTGATGGTCCAGAGCATGTGTGAATACGTCAATACATCAAATCTTCATGACGGTTGAGTAATTGTGATGCTTCTGGATGTGTACAGTATGTGCATATTCCACATACAGTGTTTACACACAGTACTGTATGTAACACAGGAGGTTGGTGGCACCTTCATTGGGGAAGAAGGGCTCGTTGTAATGACTGGAATGGTATCAAATACATCAAACACATGGTTTCCATGTGTTTAATGCCATTCCATTCGCTCTGTTCCAGCCATTCCAGTCGTCCTCCCCTCAGCTGCTTTCACTGGTATGTAATGATTAGTAGTTGTGATGTATGAAAGCATGTGTGTATTTCAAGGACCAGTTGACATTAACCCACTACTTTACATTGCTTTATGATGACTGCTGATCCGTGATGGTACATACTATAACCCAGTTGTCTGTGACTAGGAGCTACCGAGGCATGAAGTGATGATGGGAGGAAATGTAGTCCATGGAGTGTCAAATATACCTACTGAGTTCACCTTCTGTGCTACACTATGAGGACTAAACACACTGGTGAACAAAATGCAAATGTAGGATTAGCTACATTGAGAGAGAGAGAGAGAGAGAGAGAGAGAGATTTTTTCTGGCAGGGTCCTCACACTAGCCATTATCTGAAGGTGGCAGATGAAGTCTAAGAGGAGAAACCTTGGAGATAGAAAGAGTGTCAGGATTAAACCATGGGATTATTTATCTAAATCCTGAAGGTCATTGACTTTATTTACTCTCCTGGCAAGTGTACTTGGTTACTTGCTCCCCAGTGAACTCTGAAGTGTATACTTGGTTACTTGCTCTCTAGAAGAATATGTAGCATGTATTGTGAACAGATGTAGGATCTTAATTTGATCACTCTTCTGTTGTTGATAATTTTCCTACTTTGTAGGAAATGCAGATGCACTTTGTGATTTACAAAAAAAAACCACACACTAGCACATGGTAATATGAACAGTATCTTATGCTCTGACAGTGATTTTAGGATCACACTGCTGGGTGTTGGGCCTGCTGTGTTGGCAGATATTAACCTTTACTATTGGATACAGTGAGAGAAAGGTAGGGTCTGTAAGTGCTGATTTGGAAATCTCCCTGACAGAAGGTCATTCTGATGTGTTTCCTAATGCTAGGTAGACAGTGGTTGTGTGTGTGTATGTGTCTGTGACACGTGAGTACAGATGTAGGATCTTAATTTGATCACTCGTTTGTTGCTGAGAATTTTCCTGCACAACAGGAAATGCAAAATTGTAGTGTATCCGATGTTTGAAAAGGCTTCTAAAGTTTCAATTTTCCACTTTAAAATGTCAGACTTGATTTTCCATAATAAAAAATATATCAACCCCTTCAAAAAAATGTCCATTAATTATAGTCTACATAATTCACATTTCTTGTTTCTGCATGATTCTTTTCCTGCTGTAACAAACTGGCTCAAATTAAAATTCTGTATCAGTGCGTGTGTGTGTGGCACGGCGTGCTTGTGTATGTATGCCTGTGTGACACCTGTGTGTGTTCTGTCCCATATCTGTCAGTTCTCTTTTGCTGGTTCATCTGTTTCTGTGTGCGTACCGTGTTACTATGGGGAGGGCTTCTCGTTGCTATGATATGGGTTCCCGTAGTAATGACATTAGTATGACCGTTGTGTGTGTCTCAAATTGATCCCCCGATTAGATTTTACTCCTGAACCCGTGTTGTGAATTAAACTGAGCTGGAGACTAGGCAGCCTGAAATCACACCAGAAACGTAACAGTAGAGGGATTGTTTTGTGGCCAATTTGTGTCTGATCTTTACATTTGGCAGTGCTGCACCCTCAAGCATGACTCAAACTAACCTTACCCTTACCCCAAAACTAAAATAAACCTAACCCCCTTGCGAACATGCTTCAACCTAACCTCTCACACATTTTTGTAAACATCAGCAATGTTTTGCAAATCTGTGGATGTTAGCCTCTCTCAGCCTGTGAGATTACATTGTTACAGTTCCTTATGAGATCAAGTTGGGACGCAGACATATGCCATCAAACAAACCGTCTCACATGTACATCCTCTCCTGTCATTTTCCTGTGCCAAACAAACCGTCTCACATGTACATCCTCTCCTGTCATTTTCCTGTGCCAAACAAACCGTCTCACATGTACATCCTCTCCTGTCATTTTCCTGTGCCAAACAAACCGTCTCACATGTACATCCTCTCCTGTCATTTTCCTGTGCCAAACAAACCGTCTCACATGTACATCCTCTCCTGTCATTTTCCTGTGCCAAACAAACCGTCTCACATGTACATCCTCTCCTGTCATTTTCCTGTGCCAAACAAACCGTCTCACATGTACATCCTCTCCTGTCATTTTCCTGTGCCAAACAAACCGTCTCACATGTACATCCTCTCCTGTCATTTTCCTGTGCCAAACAAACCGTCTCACATGTACATCCTCTCCTGTCATTTTCCTGTGCCAAACAAACCGTCTCACATGTACATCCTCTCCTGTCATTTTCCTGTGCCAAACAAACCGTCTCACATGTACATCCTCTCCTGTCATTTTCCTGTGCCAAACAAACCGTCTCACATGTACATCCTCTCCTGTCATTTTCCTGTGCCAAACAAACCGTCTCACATGTACATCCTCTCCTGTCATTTTCCTGTGCCAAACAAACCGTCTCACATGTACATCCTCTCCTGTCATTTTCCTGTGCCAAACAAACCATTTTCCTGCAACAAACCGTCTCACATGTACATCCTCTCCTGTCATTTTCCTGTGCCAAACAAACCGTGTACATCCTCTCCTGTCATTTTCCTGTGCCAAACAAACCGTCTCACATGTACATCCTCTCCTGTCATTTTCCTGTGTCATTTTCCTGTGCCAAACAAACCGTCTCACATGTACATCCTCTCCTGTCATTTTCCTGTGCCAAACAAACCGTCTCACATGTACATCCTCTCCTGTCATTTTCCTGTGCCAAACAAACCGTCTCACATGTACATCCTCTCCTGTCATTTTCCTGTGCCAAACAAACCGTCTCACATGTACATCCTCTCCTGTCATTTTCCTGTGCCAAACAAACCGTCTCACATGTACATCCTGTCATTTTCCTGTGCCAAACAAACCGTCTCACATGTACATCCTCTCCTGTCATTTTCCTGTGCCAAACAAACCGTCTCACATGTACATCCTCTCCTGTCATTTTCCTGTGCCAAACAAACCGTCTCACATGTACATCCTCTCCTGTCATTTTCCTGTGCCAAACAAACCGTCTCACATGTACATCCTCTCCTGTCATTTTCCTGTGCCAAACAAACCGTCTCACATGTACATCCTCTCCTGTCATTTTCCTGTCCAAACAAACCGTCTCACATGTACATCCTCTCCTGTCATTTTCCTGTGCCAAACAAACCGTCTCACATGTACATCCTCTCCTGTCATTTTCCTGTGCCAAACAAACCGTCTCACATGTACATCCTCTCCTGTCATTTTCCTGTGCCAAACAAACATCCTCTCCTGTCATTTTCACATCTCACATGTACATCCTCTCCTGTCATTTTCCTGTGCCAAACAAACCGTCTCACATGTACATCCTCTCCTGTCATTTTCCTGTGCCAAACAAACCGTCTCACATGTACATCCTCTCATTTTCTGTCAAACCGTCTCATGTTCCTCCTGTCATTTTCCTGTGCCAAACAAACCGTCTCACATGTACATCCTCTCCTGTCATTTTCCTGTGCCAAACAAACCGTCTCACATGTACATCCTCTCCTGTCATTTTCCTGTGCCAAACAAACCGTCTCACATGTACATCCTCTCCTGTCATTTTCCTGTGCCAAACAAACCCTCACATGTACATCCTCTCCTGTCATTTCCTGTGCCAAACAAACCGTCTCACATGTACATCCTCTCCTGTCTCTCCTGTCATTTTCCTGTGCCAAACAAACCGTCTCACATGTACATCCTCTCCTGTCATTTTCCTGTGCCAAACAAACCGTTGTACATCCTCTCCTGTCATTTTCCTGTGCCAAACAAACCGTCTCACATGTACATCCTCTCCTGTCATTTTCCTGTGCCAAACAAACCGTCTCATGTACATCCTCTCCTGTCATTTTCCTGTGCCAAACAAACCGTCTCACATGTACATCCTCTCCTGTCATTTTCCTGTGCCAAACAAACCGTCTCACATGTACATCCTCTCCTGTCATTTTCCTGTGCCAAACAAACCTCACATGTACATCATTTTCCTGTGCCATGTACATCCCTCTCCTGTCATTTTCCTGTGCCAAACAAACCGTCTCACATGTACATCCTCTCCTGTCATTTTCCTGTGCCAAACAAACCGTCTCACATGTACATCCTCTCCTGTCATTTTCCTGTGCCAAACAAACCGTCTCACATGTACATCCTCTCCTGTCATTTTCCTGTGCCAAACAAACCGTCTCACATGTACATCCTCTCCTGTCATTTTCCTGTGCCAAACAAACCGTCTCACATGTACATCCTCTCCTGTCATTTTCCTGTGCCAAACAAACCGTCTCACATGTACATCCTCTCCTGTCATTTTCCTGTGCCAAACAAACCGTCTCACATGTACATCCTCTCCTGTCATTTTCCTGTGCCAAACAAACCGTCTCACATGTACATCCTCTCCTGTCATTTTCCTGTGCCAAACAAACCGTCTCACATGTACATCCTCTCCTGTCATTTTCCTGTGCCAAACAAACCGTCTCACATGTACATCCTCTCCTGTCATTTTACATCCTGTCCTGTCATTTTCAAACAAACCGTCTCACATGTACATCCTCTCCTGTCATTTTCCTGTGCCAAACAAACCGTCTCACATGTACATCCTCTCCTGTCATTTTCCTGTGCCAAACAAACCGTCTCACATGTACATCCTCTCCTGTCATTTTCCTGTGCCAAACAAACCGTCTCACATGTACATCCTCATTTTCCTCCTGTCATTTTCCTGTCATTTTCCTGCCAAACAAACCGTCTCACATGTACATCCTCTCCTGTCATTTTCCTGTGCCAAACAAACCGTCTCACATGTACATCCTCTCCCTGTCATTTTCTGTCCAAACAAACCGTCTCACATGTACATCCTCTCCTGTCATTTTCCTGTGCCAAACAAACCGTCTCACATGTACATCCTCTCCTGTCATTTTCCTGTGCCAAACAAACCGTCTCACATGTACATCCTCTCCTGTCATTTTCCTCCTCTCACATGTACATCCTTTCATTTTCCTGTGCCAAACAAACCGTCTCACATGTACATCCTCTCCTGTCATTTTCCTGTGCCAAACAAACCGTCTCACATGTACATCCTCTCCTGTCATTTTCCTGTGCCAAACAAACCGTCTCACATGTACATCCTCTCCTGTCATTTTCCTGTGCCAAACAAACCGTTGTACATCCTCTCCTGTCATTTTCCTGTGCCAAACAAACCTCTCACATGTACATCCTCTCCTGTCATTTTCCTGTGCCAAACAAACCGTCTCACATGTACATCCTCTCCTGTCATTTTCCTGTGCCAAACAAACCGTCTCACATGTCATTTTCATCCTCTCCTGTCATTTTGTCATTTTCCTGTGCCAAACAAACCGTCTCACATGTACATCCTCTCCTGTCATTTTCCTGTGCCAAACAAACCGTCTCACATGTACATCCTCTCCTGTCATTTTCCTGTGCCAAACAAACCGTCTCACATGTACATCCTCTCCTGTCATTTTCCTGTGCCAAACAAACCGTCTCACATGTACATCCTCTCCTGTCATTTTCCTGTGCCAAACAAACCGTCTCACATGTACATCCTCTCCTGTCATTTTCCTGTGCCAAACAAACCGTCTCACATGTACATCCTCTCCTGTCATTTTCCTGTGCCAAACAAACCGTCTCACATGTACATCCTCTCCTGTCATTTTCCTGTGCCAAACAAACCGTCTCACATGTACATCCTCTCCTGTCATTTTCCTGTGCCAAACAAACCGTCTCACATGTACATCCTCTCCTGTCATTTTCCTGTGCCAAACAAACCGTCTCACATGTACATCCTCTCCTGTCATTTTCCTGTGCCAAACAAACCGTCTCACATGTACATCCTCTCCTGTCATTTTCCTGTGCCAAACAAACCGTCTCACATGTACATCCTCTCCATGTCATCCTTTCATTTTCCTGTGCCAAACAAACCGTCTCACATGTACATCCTCTCCTGTCATTTTCCTGTGCCAAACAAACCGTCTCACATGTACATCCTCTCCTGTCATTTTCCTGTGCCAAACAAACCGTCTCACATGTACATCCTCTCCTGTCATTTTCCTGTGCCAAACAAACCGTCTCACATGTACATCCTCTCCTGTCATTTTCCTGTGCATTTTCAAACAAACCGTCTCACATGTCCTCTCCTGTCATTTTCCTGTGCCATCCTGTACATCCTCTCCTGTCATTTTCCTGTGCCAAACAAACCGTCTCACATGTACATCCTCTCCTGTCATTTTCCTGTGCCAAACAAACCGTCTCACATGTACATCCTCTCCTGTCATTTTCCTGTGCCAAACAAGGCTCCCAGTCATCATTGACAGCGTTTGTATTTCAATAAAGGAGTCTGCGCTGTGGCTGGAACCGCATTGAGCCCCCCCCACTCTCCTGAAGGGAAATGTATACTGTTCCACTTTGTAGTATGATACTCTGTGTGTGTGATGGTGTTCATTAGGATGTGTACTTGAGTAGATTAGTCATAACAAAGCTGTCTCCTCTCCTCTGCACTCAACGGGCAAAATTACACACATTATACGAAACACATTGCTAGCTAAGCATCCCTCTGGCCTTTCTATTAATGCATTTCATAGTACACACGCACAGACTTATCTTCCCACACACGTATGTTTCTGGCAGTCAGAGCTCACTCTTTGTATCCTATCACCATAACAACCACTTATCATATATTCTGAAAAAAGCCAGAGTGAATTTCTCCTCAGTACAGCTGATGATGGTGAGAGGAGCAGTCGGCAGTCATTCTCAGTGCCAATGTGTGTGTGTGTGTGAGTGAGCCAGGGTAGCCAGGTATGGGCGAGAGCGGAGATGTCTCTGAGTAAGGGAGCACGAAAGAGACGTGAAGTTGTGAAGGAGTTAAAGAGAGGGATTTTGGAAGGACGGATATATTTGACGACTTACATGGTGAGTGGCACACGCCTTCTACATGATGTTCCGCTATTTAGCGATGCTGGTCACAGGCAAGGTGTGTGTGGTGTGTGTGTTTTTTCTGCAAGCGTGTGTACAGTATGTCTGTAAAAAATAATCCTTTGTTTGTGTCACTGCACCTTTTTTGTTTGTGTGTGTGTGTGTGTGTGTGTGTGTGTGTGTGTGTGTGTGTGTGTGTGTGTGTGTGTGTGTGTGTGTGTGTGTGTGTGTGTGTGTGTGTGTGTGTGTGTGTGTGTGTGTGTGTGTGTGTGCTGTAGGTTTCAGTGCATGTGGTGGTTATGTAACAAGTGAGGCAGAGAAACCTTGAGAATAGAATATTAATGATATCTCTCTGTTAGCCAGATGGGTTATATCTGAACACAGCTCTCTCCTCTAGCCTCTCTGTTTAATACCATCTCTTTATCTCACAATAAAGATGTGGCAGATACCGTACCAATATAGTCTTGACTACTTCAGATACTGTGTGTTCAAACTGTATTGAATATTTCAGATGCTGTATCAATATTGAATTACCTATTTCCTATTTCTCAATGATGTTAGCTGGATTGAATTTAAAGCTACATCGACAGTGGAATCATTATTTCACAGAAAGCTGTTGTCAGCATATGGAATCTCTCAAGTAACCCAAGGTTTTTAAGTCAGTAGTATTGATTGAGAATATTTTACAGGTTGGTAATTAGGCTAATAGGGATTCGAGTCAGGCTTTGGGATAAATACCATTTACATTCAGTCAATTCAGGAATTAAACAGAAATTCAAATTGAATCACTAAGTAACTGAATTGAAGTGGAAGTTCACATCAACCTTTTATTCAGATTAAAGTATTCAATATGTATTGTCCTTACATAGTACTCTATGGCTGTGGTGTTTTGCTTGCAAACTTCCTTGTTTCAGTAGTACTACAGAAGTAGATAAGTGGGGACCAGATAGATTCTGGTCCAAATCCCTATTTGGGCAGTTCTGTGTGTGGCTGCATGGTGTTATTTTATGAATGAGTTTTCCAGCCTTGTACAGCAGATGCAGATGTGTACGTATCCCAATTCACTCTCTAAACATCTGGGTGAGATAGTCATCTGTCATGGTTGAAACGCTTTACTGCAATGAGCTGAATATCAAGCAAAGGTTACAAAGATAAGGATATCCAAAATTCCCTCTTTGTTGTGAAACTGTAACATAAAAGTGAATATTGGGAGTAAAGACCATACCTCAACTCCTCTGCTTTCAATAACCAGTACATACACCCAATCTACCTCACACCTGTGTGTTTTCCATATTGTGCTGAATTTATTGAATTGAAATGGACTTGACCCCAAACCTAAGTGCTGTTTCCTTTACTTATAATGCACAGTATAGGAACTAGTTGGTAACAGGATAAGGCATGGGTAAGTGGTCTGATCCTTTAAAGAGAAGTGCTATGTCCTGTATTTTGTTCTTGATGAATAGAAAGTTAGTTGTTTGCTGCTTTGGAAGAACAGAGAGATGGAATATTGCGGTCTACCCAACGGTGCCTAATGCACTACTGTATCCACCTAAATCTTCCACTTGGACTGACATGGAACACAAACACACACGGGAGTGTGCTTCAGCTTTCATCTCGCACCTGCATTATTAAACATCTCTATCCACATGAGTGTTACATCACCCAATCACAGCGCTCTCTCTCCCTCTATGTTTTATCTTTCTCTGTATCTCCCTAACTGTCCTTCATTCGCTCTATTTCACTACCTCTCTTCTCTCCCCTCCTTCCCTATCCACTCTATTTCTCCTCCTTTATCTATCTATTTATCGCTCTCTCTTTCTCACTCTCACCCCCTCTCTCAAACTCACTCAAACCGCTCCCCCTCCTCAATATTAAATGCAATTAGATTCGCATGAATTACATTTAAATATGTTTTTAATACTATTTGAATGACATGGACTCTATCTGTCTGTCTCCCAGGCGAACCTGAAGAAGTTTATGGAGTATGTACAGCAGAGGAACATCGAAAAGGTGTCCAAGTTCCTGGAGAAAGGTCTGGACCCCAACTTCCACGACCCTGAATCGGGAGGTGAGGAGACAGTTGCACCTCTAGCATCCAGAAATGATAGAATCAAAGAGACATGCAGAGTTAATTTAGATCGAACAAAACAGTGCTACAATATGTGAATAAAAACATGCTCATTGATGAGATAATAATTAGGTGGGTTCTTACATTTGCACAAGTGTGGATTATACACGTGTGATAATTTTTTTGTTGCATAGCCCACTCCCCCTGAGACACAGCCATTCTTGATGGTGACCCTGGAGCAATTAGGGTTAACTACCTTGCTCAAGGACACATCAACAGATTTCTCACCTAGGCGGCTCGAGGTTTCAAAATAGGAACCCACAGTTACTGGCCCAACTCAACCACTAGGCTACCTGCCGCTGGGTGCTAACAACTTCCCTGCAGATGTCACTGATTCCTGGCGAGAGAACAAACAATGGTTAGCTGAGCCACAGTACTATTTGACCAGGTGAATCCAGCTGAAAGCTATGATCCCTTATTGATGTCACTTATTAAATCCACTTCAATCAGTTTAGATGAATGGGAGGATACAGGTTAAAGAAGGATTTTTAAGCCTTGAGTATTGAGACATATTTTGTATGCGTGCCATTCCAAGGGTGAATGGGCAAGAAAAAATATTTAAGTGCCTTTGAACAGGTAGTAGTTGGCAGGCTCACTGGTTTGAGTGGGTCAATAATTTTTTCACGCTCAACAGTTTCCCGTGTGTGTCAAGCAGAGGCGGTCAGTGCCGTTTAAGATGAGAGGAAAATGTATTTTCCATGAGCATGGCCTTATTTCTAATATAGCATATTGGATGATTCTCATTCATAAAGATGGTGCGAAGAACATGGCTGACGTTTTACATTCTCCCAGCCAATTGTGCAATTCTGTATTTTTTTTTGGCGCTTTGTGTAACTTTAAAAAAAAACTTATTGTGTACATAATTTTGCTGCTACCATATCTTATGACCGAAAATAACTTCTGGACATCAGAGAAGTGAATACTCAACAAGAACTGCAAGAAACTTCTTCCTTTAACGAGTCCGACGAGAAGGATATCCTGCTTTCAATGGAACAGGCCCAGATCCACGTCTTTTGCGTGAAACAAAGACATTGGAAAATGGGACGCAGATTGGGGATCCTTCTGAGAATCCGGAGGCGAGCGAGAACTCCCAATGCCTTCCATTCTTCTTGCTAACGTGCAATCGTTGGAAAATAAAATTGATGACCTACTATTAAAATGATCCTACCAACGAGACATAAAAAACTGTAACAGCTTATGTTTCACCGAGACGTGGCTGAACGAAGAAACGGACAATATAGAGCAGGCGGGATTTTTCATGCACCGGCAGATCAGAGATGTTACCTCTGGTAAGACAAGGGGTGTGAGTGTGAGTCTTTTTGTCAATAACAGCTGGTGTGCGGTCTCTAATATTATAAGTCTCGAGGTATTGCTCGCCTGAGGTAGAGTACCTTATGATTAGCTGTTGATTACACTACCTAACAAAATAGTTCTCATCTGTATTATTCTTAGCCGTCTATTTACCACAACAAAGTGAAGCTGGCACTAACATGCTGACCAGACCAGACACGTGGCGTGCGTGAGCATCGCAAAATAAATGTAGAAATCCATGTTATTCAATTATTTCACCCACACTGCTTGTGCGCGTCAACGAACGTCTGCGATGCCAAGGGCTAAAATAGAACACCTTTCTATTTCTGATGCAGATCGCGCTGAAAGTTCTGCCTCTCCCATCTCCTCATTGGTTTATAGAAGCAGGTACCCACATGCCATCTCCTCATTGGTTATACCCACGTGGGTGTTTGAAAGACGAACTGTTTTGCTGGTCGTCGTGATAATACTATTAAAGTTTAGATCCCAATCACCATATAAGTTCAAAGATGAAAAAGCCTGTAGGGAGGAGAGATGACTAGAAACGATTCGGTTGGCCGTTTTATGTGTGGATTAATTGTCGGAGTAGAGGACCTTGTGCATTTCAGGTAAAATAACAACTCAATGTTTATATCCCAGAACAAATTAGCTAGCAGCAGCAAGCTAGCTAAATAGGACAAATTAGCTAGCAAGTGCAAGCTTACTAGCTAAATTGCCATACATGTTTAATGCTTTTCGACCTGTCCCCAAATGAATGTCATTGGTTCAGAGTTTGTTTTGATATTTTAACCTGCGTATTGTGATCACGTTTGGTGTAGGGGGACAAAATAAATGTATGCACGATAGCGCACGATTGCACATGCGCGCAGCCGGTTTGGGTTCCGTGTAAGACCGCTCTCAACCAACTAAGGCCATAAGCAAAGAAGAAAATGCTCACCCAGACGCAGGCAAACTTAAATCAGTTTTACCAAATTTTTACCAGCATGTCACATGTGCAACCGGAAAAGAAATTCTAGACTCCCTTTACTCCACACACAGAGATGCATACAAAGCTCTCCCCCGCCCTCCATTTGGCAAATCTGACCACAATTCTATCTGACCATAATTATATCCTCCTAATTCCTGATTCCTGCTTACAAGCAAAAACTGAAGCAGGAAGCACCAGTGACTTTGTTTTGCTATTCATCCAATGGCATTGAGGAATACACCAACTCGGTCATCGGCTTCATCAAAAAGTGCATCGATGACGTCGTCCCCACAGTGACTATACGTACATATCCCAACCAGAAGCCATGGATCTGCCGCTTTCATGGAGCGGGAGACTAATCTGGACACTTATAAGAAATTCCGCTATGCCCTCAGACGAACCATCAAACAAGTGTCAATACAGGATTAAGATTGAATCCTACTATACCGGCACTGACGCTCTTCGGATGTGGCAGGGCTTGAAAACTATTAGACTACAAAGGGAAACCCAGACGCAAGCTGCCCAGTAACGCGAGCCTACCAGACAAACTACAGTGCCTTGTGAAAGTATTCGGCCCCCTTGAACTTTGCGACCTTTTGCCACATTTCAGGCTTCAAACATAAAGATATAAAACTGTATTTTTTTGTGAAGAATCAACAACAAGTGGGACACAATCATGAAGTGGTACGACATTTATTGGATATTTCAAACTTTTTTAACAAATCAAAAACTGAAAAATTGGGCGAAATGTGGCAAAAGGTCGCAAAGTTCAAGGGGGCCGAATACTTTCGCTAGGCACTGTAAATGCCTTTTATGCTCTCTTCAAGGCAAGCAACACTGAAGCATGCACGAGAGCACCAGCTGTTCTGGATGACTGTGTTCACAAAACCGCTGTGCCAGACGGATTACCAGGATGTGTACTCAAAGCATGCGCGGACCAACTGTCAAAAGCCTTCACTGACAATTTCAACCTCTCCCTGACCGAGTCTGTAATACCTACATGTTTCAAGCAGACCACCATAGTCCCTGTGCCCAAGGTCACCTGCCTAAATGATTACTGCCCCGTGGCACTCACGTCAGTAGCCATGAAGTGTTTTGAAAGGCTGGTCATGGCTAACATCAACAGCATCCTCACAGACACCCTAGACCCACTCCAATTCTCATACCGCCCCAACAGATCCACAGATGACGCAATCTCAATCGAGATTGGAGGACGTCCTCCGGAAGTTGTCATAATTAGTTTGTAAGTCTATGGAAAGGGGTGAGGACCATGAGCCTCCTAGGTTTTGGATTGAAGTCAATGTACCCAGAGGTGGACGGAAGCTAGCTGTACTCCGGCTATGCCATGGTGCTACCCTACAGAGGGCTGTTGAGGCTACTGTAGACTTTCTTGGCAAAGAATGTGTGATTTCATCAGTTATTTGGTGACGTGATTATATTTAGTATAGTTTTATCTAAAAACTATACATTTTTTAATGTTCTACAATTTACATTTTTATGAAATTCACTGAGGATGATGGCCCTCCCCTTCCTCCTCTGAGGAGCCTCCACTGGTATCAAAAATTGTCCACCACCCAAAGGAAATCCAGCCAACTTGACACAACTGTGGGAAGTATTGCAGTTAACATGGGCCAGCATACCTGTGGAATGCTTTCAACACCTTGTAGAGTCCATGCCCCGACGAATTGAGGCTGTTCTGAGGGCAAAAGGAGGTGCAACTCATAATTAGGGAGGTGTTACTAATGTGTTGTACACTCAGTGTATGTTCCACAGTATTAAGAGAGTAGATATTATTGGGATACTGCTAGTACATTCAGACACACAGTATCAAAACAGCTATCGTCCAATCAGGAATTTACTCCCCACCGAGGTTCCTGTTCTACTGATTGAACTTCCTGAGGATACTTATTATCAGTGTTATTATTAAAGAGAGGGAGAGAGAGATACAGAGATAGACGGACAGATGCAGAGACTGACAGACAGAAATAGACAGACAGATTGACTGTTCCGGAAATATTCACAGACAGACAGACAGACAGATACAGTGATAGAGAGACAGACAGACATAGATAACGAGTGCTGTGATTGTTCGGGTTGGCTGCCCACTGAGTGATATCCATCTGGCCCTCTCTGCCACATCTCAATGCATGCTGGGTAAAGATGGATTATTTTTCATGCTAATCTCCTCATGTTTATGCAAATGTTTGTGCAGTCATTTGTTGAGAGCCTCCAATGGGGTGACCTCTGAGAGAGAGAGACGAGATGTTTACTGTTAATTTTTGTTGTTTTTCACTTTATATATTCACTTTGTATGTTGTCTACCTCACTTGCTTTGGCAATGTTAACACATGTTTCCCATGCCAATAAAGCCCTTGAATTTAATTGAATTGAGAGAGAGAGAGAGAGAGAGAGAGAGAGAGAGAGAGAGAGAGAGAGAGAGAGAGAGAGAGAGAGAGAGAGAGAGAGAGAGAGAGAGAGAGAGAGAGAGAGACAGACAGACAGACAGAGACAGACAGACAGACAGACAGACAGACAGACAGACAGACAGACAGACAGACAGAATTTAATTGAATTGACAGAGACAGAGACAGACAGACAGAGAGACAGACAGAGACAGAGACAGACAGACAGACAGACAGACAGACAGACAGACAGACAGACAGACAGACAGACAGACAGACAGACAGACAGACAGACAGACAGACAGACAGACAGACAGACAGACAGACAGACAGACAGACAGACAGACAGACAGACAGACAGACAGACAGACAGACAGACAAAACAAACAACATTTTTGTTCATTTGGTTCTAAATGTTAGTTTTGTTGTGTCTATGTGTGCACATGTTTGTGAATATACTAAACCCACAGTTCATCCCAAGCACCGTCTTTGATGAAGAGGAAACTACATTTAAAATAATGAGATTGATGGCTTCTAACGCCTTAATCACACCGACAGCGTCATTGCGCAAAATGCTACGCAACGCAGCGTTCCATTGGAAATGAATTTACTTCTGGTGTACCAAAATGCAATGATGCTGTCGGTGTGATCGAGGCGTTAGTGTTAAGTTGCATCATCATCATCAAACAAACACACACACATACACATACACACACAGATTGTTTGCTAACCCCGACACTCTTATCTGGTTTTGGTAAACACAAACTCCATCATGTTTATCACAAATTCATTTCACTGATGAGGCTCTCAAATGCACAATATTTGTCTTCTTAAATGAATCACTTGAAATTGATGAGAGTGGATTCATCTGGAAATGGAACTAGTATTTTATTCACCCTGCCTTTATCACTCTAATCAGAGACATTTAAAGGGATAGGCCTTCTCATACAAATGCTTTGATTCATTTAAATACTAACAGTTAAAGTCAACCCTAATGCTGAATGCATGCTTCTGTCTCAGTACTATGCAGAATGTACACTGAAAAGGCTGTCCTGTTATATATTAAACCTAGTTCCTCTCTACCCCTGTGTGCTGTAGAATGTCCTCTGACCATGGCGTCTCAGCTGGAGGGCTGTGCAGACCTCATCAAGGTGCTGAAGAGTGGAGGAGCTCACCTGGACTTCAGGACCCGAGACGGCATCACTGCACTGCACAAGGCTGTCCGCACCAAGAACCATACAGCCCTCATAGTGAGTACACACACGTACAAACACACGCACACACTTCTTTTTCTATCCTCGAGTGGACCTAAAATTGATTTCCATTCAAAATCCTATGTTCCCTAACCCTTAACCCTAATTGTAACCCTAAGCCTAATTGTAACCCTAACCCTAAATCTAACCCCTAAGCTAAAATAGCCTTTGTGCGAAACTGGGAAATGTCCCTCGAGGAGAATGTTCCTAGACTTTTGGGGATTGCAGGTCACCAGAAAGATAGAACTAGACCACACACACACACTCACTCACTTTCTGCTTGTCATAAGTAAGAGTCTGACTCACATGATTTCCTCAGTGTGTATGTGGGTGCTAAGTACTCTCTTCCGAGACCTGACTGAAAAGATGCTTTTATTCAATGGGCTTCTTGTGCCCTCCCTGGCTCACTGGGTTTTCATCTGCTTTGAGGAGGTTAGGTTGTTGTCTTTAATGAGTAGGCGTGTGCTCAGTGAATGGATGTGTATCATTACTGAATGCCTCTGATATGACTCATCATTGTTCTCATCCTGAGAGCTATAGCTGTAGTGCAGAAAAACCCATCATCTTAATGGACTACTCTATGTCCCTCTTTTTGATCTACATGAGTGGAGAAGCCTATGATAGAAAAATGTAGATCCCACAAAGGAAATGGATAGTGTTTTCATACACGGGTTTTCATAGCTTCTGTTGGGCTTGAAGTGAGTGTGTGCATTGTGTGTGTGTGTTCTCTAACTTTCCTTCTCGTTCACTTTCTCTCTGCCAGACGTTGCTGGACCTGGGTGCGTCTCCTGATTATAAGGACAGTCGGGGGTTAAGTCCGCTCTATCACAGCTCTATGGTAGGAGGAGACCCCTACTGCTGTGAACTTCTGCTCCACGACCACGCTCAGGTGGGCTGTGTGGACGAGAACGGTTGGCAAGAGACACACCAGGTAAACACACACAGACGCACCTGCCCGCAGTTGCTAATAACCCATATGGTAGAAAAATGACAAGATTATGTTTTAATACTGTTTATGCATCAAATAAGGTTCCTCAGTACTGTCTCATCTGTGTGTGGGACTTGGCGCTGGGGGCTTGGCGCTTGGCGCTGGCAATTGATTTATGATGGCTTGGTGATAGAACCTACAGCCTGCTTGCCATAGGTTGAGTTGGTGTTTGTGTATTATGAGGTACCAGGGAGGAGATGTCTCTGTTGTGGACGGTTGATGGGAGGAACCTTGACTTAGGGGCTAAACCATGATTTCTATACAATTGGAACAGTTGTCACAGCAAATGCTATCTGGCTGGGGGATACTCCTTTCTCACATACAAATCCTAACCTTTTGACCCATTCCAGACATTTGTTGTTTGTCATGAACATTCAGGAGGATGTATGTTGCTATAAAGAGCTATACCCCAAATCTACTCGTTGGGCTCTCAACGATTTACCAGCTCCATTATTGCAATTGTACTCAATAATAAAGATTGATTGTTTGAAGAAATTACAAAGTCGTTCTCACTTGGTTAGAATTTCCACCACACCCATCCACAAATGCCTAACTATATGTGATAAAGTGAAAATCTGAATCCTGCACCCGACCCTA
Organism: Oncorhynchus keta; assembly: GCF_023373465.1. Taxonomy (NCBI): domain Eukaryota; kingdom Metazoa; phylum Chordata; class Actinopteri; order Salmoniformes; family Salmonidae; genus Oncorhynchus; species Oncorhynchus keta. Next base: position 31,568,256 of record NC_068437.1, read on the forward strand.
ACCTGCTAGTCATCATTGATTATGTTATTTTCCCACCAGTCTGATTTAGTGCCTGGTCTTGTCCACAAACAGTATGTAAGTACGTGTTCCTGAGCGTCTTATCTTTCAGTGATGGGGTCATAATATTTTGTCACTTAAATCATTCAAAAGATAGAGAAACATTTGTAGGAAGAAACAGAAGAAGCTCTGTTAATTACAACCGCATCTAGCAGCTACCGGTTCTATGAACCACCCCATCTCGCGATGCCATTTTCAAACCACATGGGTTTGCGAACTCTAGATTGGGAAACTCTGAGTTAGGCCCTAAAGTTTAGGCTTACGCACTAATGGCAGATAAAAGTAAACCACACAATATTTCATGTCCCTAAACCCAACCAACCAACCCAATGGATTGCAGGTTATGAGTCAACCTGCTCATCACACACAAACACACACGGATACACACAGACACACACACGGACACACACACACACACACACACACACACACACACACATACAGAGAGAGACTGCTCTTCCCAGACATAGACACTACTGTAGATCCAGACTGACATTTTGAGGAAACCTTCCGTTGATTAGGAAGAAAATGTAGCGGAAGAGCAAAGCGGAACAAGTACAGTATTAATTTCCTAATTGGATGGGGCACCAAAGCACTGCAGACTTCATAAGGTTTTAAATGGAGGGAACCACTACAGGGCTTGATAAAACTCTGCAGACCCTGTCATTATATAAACCATAAAGAACTGGAGCACTAGAACTCAGTCAACAGTACTGTGTCCACAGTGCTCTACTGTTCCCACCACTCTCTCTTCTACTCTACTCTCCACACCAGCATGTCTGGAGACATCCATGGTAATCCCCCCACCTGCTTGCCCTGTTCTTCCCTGCCACCATCTTCAGAGCACAGCCACCACAGAACTCAATGCAGGGTTAGCCTGGAGGCTATGAGACCTACAGTATAATCAGGCTAAACCAGGTGTTCCCAAACTTTTTTGTCATGCGACCCCATTTTGATATCCAAGCATTGTCATGACCCCTCCATGTAAAAAAAAAAGTGATGTAATCAATGGCCAATGTTTACTTTTTAATTTGGGGCTATGACAGTCTATAACAAATCAGTCTGAAAGTACTTTCACAGTAGGCTATCTCAATCTGAAGGAAGAATGGTCTGAGGTGACTGAAATGGATCAGAAAGGTATTGGGAAGTTCAAAACATCATCAGGCAATACTTTTTACATGATCTTCTGTGTAGAAAAGAACAACGTCATTGATGATGTTCTTTTCCCCCCAGTCTGATTTAGAGCCCGGTCTTGTCCTCTCTATTCTATGCATTATAGAGCATTACAGAAAACCAGTGGTGGAAAAAGTAACCAATTGTCAAACTTGAGTAAAAGTAAAGAGACCTTTGTAGAAAATGGCTCAAGTAAAATTAAAAGTCTAAAAATATTTGTTTTTAAATATACTTAAGTATCAAAAGTAAGTCAAATTGCAAAAATATACGTAAGTATCAAAAGTAAAGGTATAAATAATTTCAAATTCCTTATATTAAGCAAAACAAAAGGCTCAATGTTCTTGTTTTTAAATTTACAGATAGCCAGGGGCACACTCCAACACTCAGACATAATTTACAAACTAAGCATTTGTGCTTAGTGAGTCCTCCAGATCAGAGGCAGTGAATTGAAGTGAGTGAATTGGACCACTTTCCTCTCCTGCTAAGCATTGAAAATGTAACGTGTACTTTTTTATGTCATTGAAAATGTATGGAGTTAAAAGTACATTATTTTCTTTAGGATACATTCCTAAAGAAGTAAAAGTAAAAGTAGTCAATTAAAAGTAAAAGCAGCCAATTAAAAGTAAAAGCAGCCAAAAATATAAATAGTAAAGTACAGATACCAAAAAAAAAACGACTTAGTTAGTATTTTTACTTAAGTACTTGACACCACTGCAGAAAACATATAGTGTGCCTGAGAGTCTTATCTTTCAGTGATGGGGTTATAATATTTGTAGCTTAAAACGTTCAAAAGATTTGTAGGAAGAAAACAGAGACTGCTTTTCCGAGTTTCTCTCGTGACCTCAAATTTAAATCAGGTGACCCCACATGAAGTCGCTAGTTTGGGATACTCTGGACTGAACTGACAGCTGCTGGTAAAATAAAGAGAGATGCCAAAGGAGTGTGCGAGAAAGAGTGTGTATTTCGAGAGGGGAACTCTCACCCAGTTTGAATGGGTTGGAGAGAAAGCCAGCACTAAAACTGAACCTACAGGCCAACTTTCCAGAGCCCTCCATTACTATACTCCAATCAATTACCTTCCCTCTCCCCCCATGGTATTAGTATTCAGTGTGCGTGTGCGTGTGTGTGCGTGTGCGTGCGTGTGTGTGTGTGTGTGTGTGTGTGTGTGTGTGTGTGTGTGTGTGTGTGTGTGTGTGTGTGTGTGTGTGTGTGTGTGTGTGTGTGTGTGTGTGTGTGTGTGTGTGTGTGTGTGTGTGTGTGTGTGTGTGTGTGTGAGAGAGAGATAGAGACAAGACAAAACAGAGAGGGAACAACAATTATAGTGCATGTGGGGGAGAGACAAAGAGAAGAAAACAGAGAAACGAAACTGTCTTTCTCCAATATCACACAGTGTATTATATCTCAATCACCCAAAATACCTCAATAACCCAAACTGGCATCCATGCGTCTCCACATACAGGCATGCCGTCATGGTCATGTTCAGCACTTGGAGCACCTGCTGTTTTACGGAGCCGACATGACTGCTCAGAACGCCTCTGGAAACACCGCCCTTCACGTCTGTGCCCTCTACAACCAGGTAACACACTGTATGGTGCATATTGGCGGGGAGTGTTGTGTGTGTGGGTAAGTAGTGGTGTAGAGGAGTTTGATAAATATGTGTGTGTGTGAGTGTGAATGCATCTGTGTGTTAAAGCTGCAATTTGAAACGTTGCTATTACTTACTCTGTCAATATGTCCACGCAGGCAGTGTCTTGCTGCTTGAAGACTTTTGAGTGGACAGACTGGCAAACTGAATGTAACTGATTACAAAAAAAACTACCTGTAGTCCTTTCGGTTACCAGAATTGTTTTTGTGACATTACTGAAACTTTTGAAAAACTAGATGATTACTTGTAGAATAACTAATAAATTAAAATCAAATCCAATTTTATTTGTCACATGTACCGAGTACATCCGTGTAAATATATTACTTACAAGCCCTTAACCAACAATGCAGTTTTAAGAAAGTAGAGTGATAGAATTATAAATAGAGAAAATATTTACTAAATAAACTAGTAAAAAATGTAATTTAAAAAATAACAAATAAAATAACAATAATGAGGCTATATACAGGGGGTACGGTACCGAGTCAATGTGACGGTCAGATCACGGTCCTCTCTGACTAGAGTGAAGCCGGCCGGCTCCACTTCTCTGTCCGGGACTCTGTCATCCAGCCAAGTCTCAGTAAATGCCAGTAAACAGGCCTCCCAATATTCGTGTTGTCAGCGAATCTGCACTTCCAACTCATCTGCTTTCCCCCTCAGTGACTGGGCATTAATCAGCAAGGTGGTGGGTAAGGGGAGTTTGTTCTTAATTTTTTTAAGTCTTTGTCTGATGCCCCCGCGTTTTCCACGTTTGCATTTGGGTTTGTGATCCACTCGCAGACAATCAGGTATTAGATGGGCCATTGGGATATCCATCGCGTTTGTATTTGAGTTGCATTGTAGTAATTGGATTCCGCTGCCAGCAGCGTTTTCATGATTTAGTCTGTTCGTAGCGGGTATGTACACGATCAACAAGATCAGTCCAACACCCCACCACTGTAAATCCATGGTTGGCAGAATGTTTGTTAACAAAGTGTACAAATTAAAAACATAAGATAACGTCACACACACTGCAGGTCGCAACAGAGACTCGGTCAAGGAGAAGTTGAAAATGTCAGTGAAGACACTTCCCAATTGGTTCACGCATGCTCCGTCTGGCCCCTCGGCCTTGGGAATGTTGACCTGTTTTAAGGTCTTGCTCACATTGGCTACATAGAGCATGATCACACCGGAACAGCTGGTGCTCTCATGCATGCTTCAGTGTTGCTTCTCCAAAGCAAGCATAAAAGGTATTTAGCCCATCTGGTAGGCTCGCGTCACTGGGAAGCTCGCGTCTGAGTTTCCCTTTGTGGTCCGTAATAGTTTGCAGGCCCTGCCACATCTGACGAGCGTCAGAGCTGGTGTAGTATGATTCATTCTTAATCCTGTATTGACGCTTTGCCTGTTTGATTGTTTGTCTGAGGGCATAGCAAAGACTATCTTATAATCGTCCGGATTAGTGTCCCGCTCCATGAAAGTGGCAGCTCCAGCCTTTAGCTCGGTGCGGATGTTGCCTGTAATCCATGGCTTCTTTTTGGGGTATGTACATACGGTCACTGTGGGGATGACGTCATCAATGCACTTATTGATGAAGCCGGTGACTGAGGTGGTTTATTCTTCAATGCCATTGGATGAATCCCAGAACATATTCCAGTCTGTGCTAGCAAAACAGTCCTGTAGTCCTGAACTTTGTACACATCTCTGTGTGTGGAGTAAAGGTGGTCTAGAGTTTTTCTTCCTCTGGCTGCACATGTGACATGCTGTTATAAATGATGTAAAACTGATTTAAGTTTGCCTGCATTAAAGTCTAGGAGCACCACTTCTGCATGAGCATTTTCTTGTTTGCTCATGGCATTATACAGCTTATTGGCTGTGGTCTTAGTACCAGCATCAGTTTGTGGTGGTAAATAGACGGCTATGAAAATTATAGATGAAAACTCTATTGGTAGATAGAGTGGTCTACAGCTTATCATGAGGTATTCCACCTCAGGCGAGCAATACCTCGAGACTACCATAATATTAAACACCAGCTGTTGTTTACAAATGGACACACAACCCCACCCCCCGTCTTACCGGATGTAGCTGTTCTGTCCTACCGATGCACAGAAAACCCAGCCCTGTAAATGATCTGTGTTGTCGCTCAGCCACGACTCAACCATGACGAAACATAAAATATTCCAATGTTTAATGTCTCGTTGGTAGGATGGTCTCAAACAGAGCTCATCCATTTTATTCTCCAGTGATTGCACAATGACTAATAGAATGGATGACAGAGGGCGAGTTACCCACTCACTGACAAACTTTTACAAGGCACCCTGACCTCCGCCCCCTGTATTTTCTTATTTTCTTCGTGCGAATGACGGGGATTTGCGCCTTGTCCTGGAGCAAAATTATATCCATCACGTCTGACTCATTAAAGAAAAAATCTTCATCCAGTTTGAGTTGAGTAATCGCTGTTCTGATATCCAGAAGCTATTTTTGGTCATAAGAGATCTTAGCATAAACAGTATGTACAAAATAAGTTACAAACAATGCGAAAAAACACACAAAATAGCACAATTGGTGAGGAGCCTGTAAAACAGCAGCCATCCCCTCCGGCGCCATTCTTCTTATCCAAAAAGGTTGTTTGTGGAAAAAATACTTTGACACCTTTCTGTTTTCTCAATGACATGCAAATCTGCATTGAGAAAAGGTGCACGTTTGAGTTTGTTCACACCTGAGCGAGTCTGACCACAAGTAAGCAATGAGCTCAATCAGTTCTCCATGACAACAAAAATATAAACAACAAAGTAAGCTAATAAGTCCTTAGTCTTTGGGTTATGTTTAGGTAAAACAATTAGTCTAATCTATATTTCCAAGTCCTATTCTTGAAAATCCTAGTGGTATTTTATCAATTTTAATGACTGGAAATCTGACAGACTTCTGTTTTTATTGTAAAGATATAGCCTAATTGTTTTATTATCTTTATTGAAGTAGAAAGCAATAGGTTAGAAACCTACATAACCCATAAGGTAAAATGCAACATGCATTTATCGACAGCTATGTAAACTCTAACATTGATTTATCCTGCAATAGATGTCGTTCATTTGGTAATATAAATTTTTGTCTTCTTAAGGGGAAAGTAATCCAAAAGTAACTGAAAGTAATCAGATTAGGTTACTGAGATTGGGGGTCATCCAACAGGTATGTTAAAGGTTTCAATTTTGGACTGGTAATTAGTAACTGTAACAGATTACATTTAGAAAGTAACCTACCTAACCCTGGTAGCGAGCAAGTGAGAGATACGATTGATAAGATCAAGTGAGAGAATGAGACATTGAGTGCTGGGATTGGGAACTGAGGCTTAAGTGACTCATTGAAAAGCCATGGCTCAGGTGCTGAGAGCCGAGTGCTACTGAGTTGTGGGGTTGTTTCCCACATGGGCCACATCTACTGAATATGACTTTGTATAAAAATGTGTTGCTAAGATTTCTGTCTGTGAAATGCACATACATGTACATGTGACACACACATGCACGCTGACCTGTTTCAAAGGCTCTAGAACACTGAGTGCACATGCACACAAAAGTATGTCTGAGGGGGGTTAGAGGATGAGAATATCAATACTTAATCTAGAGTACTGTTTGTAACACATCCACATGACTATGTTCTACTACTGCCTGAAGAGGGAGGGAGGGAGGGGTGGAGGAGCAACGAAGGGAAAAAGGGAGAGAGAAAAAAAGAGGGATAACCTTTGTTTTGGTTTTAGGGGAGTTAGACTATTGACTGGTGCATTTAAGACATAAAATGCCATAAAGTGGCATATTTTAGGTGATGCAAATGGTAGCCTTAAAGAACACAGATTTTAACTTCTGAGTCATGCTAATGAATATTCATGGTCAAGTGAACAATTTGGGGGAAAATGTTTTGCTCCTCCCCATCATAGACACTGTCTCTGCGGTGTCCTATTGTCAGACAGGTTTCATCCCTCCAGTGTTTAGAGATCCTGGAGGCCACCACTGGGCAGATCGATCACAGCGACAGAGCTTCTGAGTGGGGCTTAAGGGACTGAACATGGGGGGTGTCTGCATGATGATCCATGAATCAACAGAGAGACACACATTCAGTGACAGAGATCCATATGAGAGAGATGAAGAGGGAAAGGATATGGAGTGAGAAAGACAGTTAGTGGGATAGAGAGTAAAGGAAAGGAGAGAACCAATCAAAGGAGACAGGGAAGAAAACATTTGGATTAAAGAGAAGTATATGACAGACCGCTTCCAGATTAATGTATCAATAAAGAGACAGTCAGTGAGAAGTAGACTGGTTAATGAGCAGAGAAGACTGGTTAATGAACAGAGTAGACTGGTTAATGAGCAGAGAAGACTGGTTAATGAGCAGAGTAGACTGGTTAATGAACAGAGAAGACTGGTTAATGAGCAGAGTAGACTGGTTAATGAGCAGAGAAGACTGGTTAATGAGCAGAGTAGACTGGTTAATGAACAGAGAAGACTGGTTAATGAGCAGAGTAGACTGGTTAATGAACAGAGAAGACTGGTTAATGAACAGAGAAGACTGGTTAATGAGCAGAGTAGACTGGTTAATGAACAGAGAAGACTGGTTAATGAGCAGAGTAGACTGGTTAATGAACAGAGAAGACTGGTTAATGAACAGAGAAGACTGGTTAATGAGCAGAGTAGACTGGTTAATGAACAGAGAAGACTGGTTAATGAACAGAGAAGACTGGTTAATGAGCAGAGTAGACTGGTTAATGAACAGAGAAGACTGGTTAATGAGCAGAGTAGACTGGTTAATGAACAGAGAAGACTGGTTAATGAACAGAGAAGACTGGTTAATGAGCAGAGTAGACTGGTTAATGAACAGAGAAGACTGGTTAATGAGCAGAGAAGACTGGTTAATGAGCAGAGTAGACTGGTTAATGAGCAGAGAAGACTGGTTAATGAGCAGAGAAGACTGGTTAATGAACAGAGTAGACTGGTTAATGAACAGATTAGACTGGTTAATGAGCAGAGAAACTGGTTAATGAACAGAGTAGACTGGTTAATGAACAGATTAGACTGGTTAATGAGCAGAGAAACTGGTTAATGAACAGAGTAGACTGGTTAATGAACAGAGTAGACTGGTTAATGAACAGAGTAGACTGGTTAATGAGCAGAGAAGACTGGTTAATAAGCAGAAAAACTGGTTAATGAGCAGAGAAACTGGTTAATGAGCAGAGAAACTGGTTAATGAACAGAGTAGACTGGTTAATGAACAGAATATACTGGTTAATGACACCACTAGAGAGTGGGGGTCGAGGGAACAGTGGGGTGGGAAGCTCAGGGGGTGGGAGGCCAGTGGGGGGGGCTGAGCTTCCCACCCCACTGTTCCCTCGACCCCCACTCTCTAGTGGGGGTCACAAACTGGTAACTTGGCATTTGAATACATTCAATAAGATTTGCAAGCATCATTTAATTTCAGAATGATTACAAATCCATTTACTACTATGAATTTTCAGTTGTGAATCACAGATTTTTTTATCGGTGCACGCTTGGAGTTCTGTTGTCACATTACCAAGAGATTCATAATAACGTTTTATACATTTGTAGAAAGAGATTTGCAAGTAAAAAATTGGTTTGAGCAACTCTAGGGGCAGGACCGTTTACTCCTGACCAATCAGCCAAAACCACAGCCGCATACTGCTGCAACCATGGATGGAGGGTCCATCAATCAAATTTTAGGAAGTAGCTTGAAAACAAAGAGAATTCATTTCTACAAAGTTACAATGTTACTTACTGTTGTGAATGAGCCTATACAATTGAACCTGATGACTGCTCCAGTCCCCAGACAGAACTCTGGTAACACTGAAACAGGAAAGATCAAGAAGCGGAAGCAGAACATGAAGAGGCCTCAACCGCAAGCAGCTAGAGAGCAGCAAAACACACTCAAGGGCAGGGGGAAGTGACAGGTACAGGTAAACTGTATACAGATGTTCCTCTGCTGTGGGGCCATCTTATATGGCGAAACCCCCTTCAAACTCAAGCCCTGGGATGGAGCTGGTGGAGTTGCTTGATGGCACGTGGGCCATGGAGCAGATGACATCAGGGAATGCTGTCACATATGAAGGAAACAATGTGTTACCGAACACTGTGTAGACATCATATGTAAAGGAGACAATGTATTTTGTGTAACTTTGCTTAGATGTCACATGTATGGGTGAGGGTGTGTTGTGTGGCTGTAGTCAAGGGAGTTATGGGCTTGGGCAAAACTACATAAATACCAATGTAAAACATCAGGAAAAAGGAGATTTGGGGAAAGACAGATCAGGAGCTGATTGATCGATAAGAGAAATTACTGTGCCTCGTCAACCTGGCTAAGGCTTTCGACTCTGTCAATCACAACATTTTTATTGGCAGACTCAATAGCCTTGGTTTCTCCAACTACTTCTCCGATAGAGTTCAGTATGTCAAATAGGAGGGCCTGTTGTCCGGACCTCTCTATGGGGGTGCCATAGGGTTCAATTCTCGGGCCGACTCTCTTCTCTGTATACATCAATGATGTCGCTCTTCCTGCTGGTGATTCTCTGATCCACCTCTATGCAGACGACACCATTCTGTATACCTCTGGCCCTTCGTTGGACACTGTGTTAACTAACCTCCAGATGAGCTTCAATGCCATACAACTCTCCTTCCCTGATCTCCAACTGCTCTTAAATGCAAATAAAACTAAATGCATGCTCTTCAACCGATCGCTGTCTGTACCTGCCCACCCGTCCAGCATCATCACTACTCTGAACGGTTCTGACTTAGAATATGTGGACAACTACAAATACCTAGGTGTCTGGTTAGACTGTAAACTCTCCTTCCAGACTCACATTAAACAACTCCAATCCAAAATGAAATCTAGAATCAGCTTCCTATTTCGCAACAAAGCATCCTTCACTAATGCTGCCAAACATACCCTCGTAAAACTGACCATCCTACCGATCCTTGACTTTGGCAATATCATTTACAAAATAGCCTCCAACACTCTACTCAGCAAACTGGATGCAATCTATCACAGTGCCATCTGTTTTGTCACCAAAGCCCCATATACTACCCACCACTGCGACCTGTATGATCTCGTTGGCTGGCCCTCGCTTCATACTCGTCGCAAAACCCACTGGCTCCAGGTTATCTACAAGTCTCTGCTAGGTAAAGCCCCACCTTATCTCAGCTCACTGGTCACCATAGCAGCATCCACCCGTAGCACGCGCTCCAGCAGGTATATTTCACTGGTCACCCCCAAAGCCAATTCTTCCTTTGGCCGCCTCTCCTTCCAGTTCTCTGCTGCCAATGACTGGCACGAACTGAAAAAAATTCTGAAGCTGGAGGATCTTACCTCCCTCAGTAGCTTTAAGCACCAGCTGTCAGAGCAGCTCACAGATCACTGCACCTTATCTATAAATAGCCCATCCAATCTACCTCATCCCCATACGGTATTTATTTATCTTGCTCCTTTGCACCCCAGTATCTCAACTTGCATATTCATCTTCTGCACATCCTACCATTCCAGTGTTTAATTGCTATATTGTAATTACTTTGCCACCATGGTCTATTTATTGCCTTACCTCTCTCATCCTACCTCATTTGCACATGCTATATATTTTTTTTTCAACTGTATTATTGATTGTATTTTTGTTTATAATGCTTCTGCATTATAATTGCTATATAACAAATCTATAAAATCCATCAGTTGTGAAGTTGTGGAACCAAAAGAGAAGTGTTACTGGTTTTCATTAACTATACTAAACAAAAATATAAAGGGTTGTTCCCATGTTTCATGAGCTAAAATAAAAGATCCCAGGAATTGTCCACACACACAAAAAGCGTATTTCCCTCAAATTGTGTGCACAAATTTGTTTACATCCCTGTTAGTGAGCATTTCTCATTTTCCAAGATAATCCATTAACCTGACAGGTGTGGCATATCAAGAAGCTGAATAAACAGCATGGTCATTACATAGGTGCACCTTGTGCTGGGGGAAAATAAAAGGCCACTTTAAAATGTGCAGTTTTATCACACAACACAATGCCACAGATGTCTCAAGTTTTGAGGGAGAGTGCAATTGGCATGCTGATTGCAGTCCATCAATTGGCATGCTGAATGCAGTCCATTAATTGGCATGCTGATTGCAGTGTTAATTTCTTTACTGTTAGCAGCCTTCGGCATCATTTTAGAGACTTTGGTGTTACGTCCAACCCAGCCTCACAACCGCAGACCTCGTGTATCTACGCCAGCCAAGGACCTCCACATCTGGCTTCTTCCCCTGCGGGATTATCGGAGACCAGCCACCCAGACAGCTGATGAAACTGACGACCATTTCTGTCTGTACTATATCCCTTTTGTGGGGAAAACTCATTTTGATTGGATTGGCCTGGCTCCCCAGTGGGTGGGCCTTTTGGAGGCCCGTGGCCAGACCGTATTGTGGGCTCGAGTAGGAAAACAAAGGGGAGCTTGAGGGTTACTATGTAAAAAGCACGCTAAAGGAGCACTGGGTGTCTATAGTTTGTCCTCTACCCAGATGAAGTGCTGAACCCCTGCTTTCAGTTAAGAGTTCATCATAATTCATTTTAACTGACCCAGGACTTAGCGAGTGTGTCCGGTCAATTAGATAGGGAGGACCAGGAGTTTGAGATTTTGGCGCACTTATAAATAGTTTAACCTTGTCTTGGAACGTGTCTTGCGTGAACGGCAAGAAATCACACAGTAAGAGCCACACCACGTATTAAAATAGTACAGAGCGGACTATGGATAAATAATGGATTGCTTGTTGGTGTTGTACATAAAAATAGCCCCCACTGACGTGTAGTATACCGTGTCACAAACTACCCCTGAAGTGTAATCAGTAGGAATGTCACGCTTGTCGTTGGAAGCATACTCGGACCAAAGCGCAGCGGAATCTGGGTTCCACATATTTATGGTGGAACTTTGAACAAGACAAAATAAAGAAACAGCGAAACGAGATGTAAATGAAGTGCTCAAAGGTAATAACACAAAAACAAGATCCCACAAAACACAGTGGGGAAATGGCTGCCTAAATATGATCCCCAATCAGAGACAACGATAAACAGCTGCCTATGATTGGGAACCATACCAGGCCAACATAGAACTAAACAACCTAGATAGGAACACCCCCCCTAGTCACACCCCAACCTAACCAAAATAGAGAATAAAAAGGCTCTCTATGGTCAGGGTGTGAAAAGGAAGGAGTGAGCTAACCTCTGTGGCAAGGAGGGATAGACGAAGAGGGGTGACCCGGTTGATAAAGTGGAGCTTAGGGCTCCACTGCTAGCTCAGCTCAGGGTAGGAAAAAACAGGGAAGCCGCCTCACCGGGAAAGAGGGGGATAGAGTGGGATAATCCAGGCCTAAAACGTGCAGTGGGAGTTGACCCACCCTGTGAGGTCAAGAGAACGGGAAGGGAAAAGGAAAGGGTGATTCTAGTCAGTTGTACAACTGAATGCATTCAACTGAAATGTGTCAGAAGATCCACAAGCAAAGACTACCCTCGCATGAATGAAGATAGTAGGTCCGTCAGGGAAGCGGCCTGTACCAGTCACCTCGACATTACTTCTCCGTGCAAAGTACTAGAATAAAACTACTTGAAGGTAAATCATCATATTTTATAAGTGTACATCCATTTTTGGGATTAAAGGCATTACAGTAGTTTAACATGTAAAATATAATGGTCCATTTCAGACTAAATTAACAGCAGCTAATGTTAGCTAACTGGCTAGCTTCATCAGACAGCTTTAGATGCAAAGAGAAAGAAATATATTATTTGCTAGTTAACCATCTGATTGATAAAGTTGAGATAAATGCCATTGCTAGCTAGCTAAATGTAAAGTTGTTATTGGAGTTTATTCACAACAATTGATATAACTAGATCCACACATGTTATTCTCTATAATGCAGAATTGTAAGCTTGTAACTTGGGAAGCTCATTCAATAATACAGACGTGGGTGATTTCTGTCCTTGAACTGTGTTCAATTTTGTTCTCCAATTTCAGATCACAGTAGTTGAATGAGGTGTTAGTGAAGTACTGTAACAAAAACCTGTGGCTGCCATGACTTCAACTTACTTAATACAGGTACCATGTCATTTTGTTAATTGATGCTGGTTTGTCATCTGATTTCCAGGAGCCTGACAGAGATACGGGCCTTCAGAAGGTATTCAGACCCCTTGACTTTTTCCACATTTTGTTACTTATTCTAAAATTGATTAAATTGTTTTTTCCCCCATCAATCTACACACAATGCCCCATAAAGACAAAGAAAAACAGATTTTTGGAATTTTTCTTGTTAATTTATTTTAAAAAACTAACTGAAATATGACATTTACATAAGTATTCAAAACCTTTACTCAGTACTTTGTTGAAGCACCTTTGGCAGTGATTACATCATCGAGTCTTCTGGGGTTTCTCCCATTCTTCTCGGCAGATGCTCTCAAGCTCTGTCAGCTTTGCTGCACAGCTATTTTCAGTTCTCTCCAGAGATGTTAGATCGGGTTCAAGTCCAGGCTCTGGCTGGGCCACTCAACGACATTCAGAGACTTGTCCCGAAGCCACTCCTGTGTTGTCTTGGCTGTGTACTTAGGGTTGTTGTCCAGTTGGAAGGTGAACCTTCGCTCCAGTCTGAGGTCCTGAGTGCTTTGAAGCAGGTTTTCATCAAGGATCTCTCTGTACTTTGCTCCGTTCATCTTTTCTTCGATCCTGACTAGTCTTCCAGTCCCTGCTGCTGAAAAACATCCCCACAGCATGATGCTGCCACCGCCATGCTTCACCGTAAAGATGGTGCCAGGTTTTCTCCACATGTGACCCTTGGCATTCAAGCCAAAGAGTCTTGGTTTCATCAGACCAGAGAATCTTGTTTCCATGGTCTGAGACTCTTTAGGTGCCTTTTGGCAAACTTCAAGCGGGCTGTCATGTGCCTTTTACTGAAGAGTGACTTTACTGAAGAGTGCTGCATAGATAGATGGTTGTCCTTCTGAAAGGTTCTCCCTTCTCCCCGATTACTCAGTTTGGCCGGTCGGCCAGCTGTAGGAAGAGTCTTGGTGGTTCCAAACTTCTTCCATTTAAGAATGATGGAGACCCTTGTACTCTTGGGGACAGTCAATGCTGCGGTTATTTTTTGTACCCTTCCCCAGGTCTGTGCTTCGACACAATCCTGTCTCGGAGCTCTACTGACAATTCCTTCAACCTCATGGGTTGGTTTTTGCTCTGACACGCACTGTCAACTGTTGGACTTTCTAAATCATGTCCAATCAATTGAATTTACCACAGATGGACTCCAATCAAGTTGTAGCAGCATCTCAAGGATGATCAATGGATACAGGATGCACCTGAACTCAACTTTGAGTCTTATAGCAAAGGCTCTGAATACTTATGTATACAAAGTTTTTCTGTTTTATTTTTAATACATTTGCAAAAATGTCTAACAACCTGTTTTCACTTTGTCAGTATGGGGTATTGTGTGTAGATTGCTTAGGAACATGTTTCATTTAATCAATGTTTAAAATAAGGCTGTAATGTAACAAAATGTTTAAAAAGTCAAGGGGTCTGAATCATTTCCGAATGCACTGTAGATACAACCATAGTCCGAGCCAGGAGTTGGCAGGAAATGTCCCTACATCCACGTTGAGGCCTGCTACAGGCAGGAACATGGAGCACTCCATGTCAGTGTCAGTAAGTAATGCATTGAGAACAAGTATTTGATACACTGCCGATTTAGCAGGTTTTCCTCCATTACAAAGCATGTAGAGGTCTAATATTTATCATAGGTACACTTCAACTGTGAGAGACGGAATCTAAAACAAAAATCCAGAAAATCACATTGTACGATTTTTAAGTAATTAATTTGCATTTTATTGCATGACATAAGTATTTGATCACCTACCAACCAGTAAGAATTCCGGCTCTCACAGACCTGTTAGTTTTTCTTAAAGAAGCCCTCCTGTTCTCCACTCATTACCTGTTTTAACTGCACATGTTTGAACTCGTTACCTGTATAAAAGACACCTGTCCACACACTCAATCAAACAGACTCCAACCTCTCCACAATGGCCAAGACCAGAGAGCTGTGTAAGGACATCAGGGATAAAATTGTAGACCTGCACAAGGCTGGGATGGGCTACAGGACAATAGGCAAGCAGCTTGGTGAGAAGGCAACAACTGTTGGCGCAATTATTAGAAAATGGAAGAAGTTCAACCTCGGTCTGGGGCTCCATGCAAGATCTCACCTCGTGGGGCATCAATGATCATCAATGAGCATCAATGATCATGAGGAAGGTGAGGGATCAGCCCAGAACTACACGGCAGAACCTGGTCAATGACCTGAAGAGAGCTGGGACCACAGTCTCAAAGAAAACCATTAGTAACACACTACACTATCATGGATTAAAATCCTGCAGCGCACGCAAGGTCCCCCTGCTCAAGCCAGCGCATGTCCAGGCCCGTCTGAAGTTTGCCAATGACCATCTGGATGATCCAGAGGAGGAAGGTAATGTGGTGATGAGACAAAAATAGAGCTTTTTTGTCTAAACTCCACTCGCCGTGTTTGGAGGAAGACGAAGGATGAGTACAACCCCAAGAACACCATCCCAACCATGAAGCATGGAGGTGGAAACATCATTCTTTGGGGATGCTTTTCTGCAAAGGGGACAGGACGACTGCACCGTATTGAGGGGAGGATGGATGGGGCCATGTATCGCGAGATCTTGGTCAACAACCTCCTTCCCTCAGTAAGAGCATTGAAGATGGGTCATGGCTGGGTCTTCCAGCATGACAACGACCCGAAACACACAGCCAGGGCAACTAAGGAGCGGCTCCATAAGAAGCATCTCAAGGTCCTGGAGTGGCCTAGCCAGTCTCCAGACCTGAACC
This sequence comes from Oncorhynchus keta, assembly GCF_023373465.1. Lineage (NCBI taxonomy): Eukaryota > Metazoa > Chordata > Actinopteri > Salmoniformes > Salmonidae > Oncorhynchus > Oncorhynchus keta. The sequence continues at coordinate 31,584,006 of NC_068437.1, forward strand.
CAATAGAACATGTTTGGAGGGAGCTGAAAGTCCGTATTTCCCAGCGACAGCCCCGAAACCTGAAGGATCTGAAGAAGGTCTGTATGAAGGAGTGGGCCAAAATCCCTGCTGCAGTGTGTGCAAACCTGGTCAAGAACTACAGGAAACGTATGATCTCTGTAATTGCAAACAGGTTTCTGTACCAAATATTAAGTTCTGCTTTTCTGATGTATCAAATACTTATGTCATGCAATAAAATGCAAATGAATTACAATTCTGGATTTTTGTTTTAGATTCCGTCTCTCACAGTTGAAGTGTACTTATGATAAAAATTACTGACCTCTACATGCTTTGTAAGTAGGAAAATCTTCAAAATCAGCAGTGTATCAAATAATTGTTCTCCCCACTGTATATAATACTCCACACATAGTGGAGAAGCCCTATGCATCATAAACCTGTCTACTCCTGGAGTAACTCACTGTCAGAGATTCATTAGATGATTTGGCAGGAGGCCCTGGGCCAATGGGAGGTCAGGGGTGAGGGCTTGGGGGGAGTGAGAGGGAAGTTAGACATAAAGACTCAACTTGAACCACAGAGTAAGAATACCTTCAAACCAAATATGTCCAGCACAACTGTTTGGTCAGGAAAAACACTGTTCCACCTTTTTAATTGGTTGAAGGATAGTCTGCAACTTGTCCTGAAGGACAACACAACCCTCTCCCCCAACACACACTTCCCTTTGAAAGTTGCTGTGTCTTTTACGCATCCATTTCTGATTGGAAGGCACCCATACAGTCCTCAATAAACAATGGATTCAGTACCTCATTCAATTGCATTCAGTACCTCTATTAATCTCTCTACATGTGTTACAGAGGGAATATTCCAGAGCCTTCTGACCAACTCCTGGAGATCTCTCCAGAACAGATAAGTAAGCTCTGCTGGTGGTAATATACTTTATGCCCTATGTAAACCTCATTCCCTATGGCTGACTGTCTGTGAGATGACATGTAGCATATTATCCAAGGCCATTGGTTGGATTTTCTGTACTCACTCCAAAACTCATGCTATTTCCTCTCACTAAAAGTCTTCAGAAAAACGAACGCGTCCATCCCCCTATCCCCAGGTGAGTCTACTGGGCCATGGAACTCTAGAGCAGCACATTAAAAAAACCTGCCCCCCTGTTGCCACCTATCAGCAGACAGTTCCCTGAGGAAGGATGCAACTCTCAAGGACAATGGACAAATTTGGTGGATTATCACCAAACGGAATAAAGTTTTGTATAAACTACTCATGTTTGTTTTTTAAAAGTTGTTGCAAAACAATACATTTTTCAGCCTGTTTTTCAAATGTTTTACTAACTACTATGCAAACTTAAACATCTAACAACATGCAGACTTTCTCCATCAAGAAAACACCTGGTGCTTATGACTCAAAGGTCTAAAATCAATGCAAGTCTCATGTCCAGGGTGAATACATTCTGATTCATGTATATAAGACATCACACAGGTGTACCAAGTACCATATATATCCCAGACAAGCCTGAAGAATAGGACAAATAGACAAGTGAATATAAGTCTGCTCTTGTGTCTGTATGAATGAGTGGTAACATAAGATACATGTTAACGTGTTAAATGGCTACGAGACATTGATAGGGAGACTCTAGCTGGAGTGTCAGGTAAGGTACCAGTGAAGGCCCTAGTATTCAGTCAGGCATCTGGAAGCAGATGTCACCATCCAGGCCCATGCCACAGCATGCAAGAGGCCTGAATGTGAGATGACAATAAATACATTATGTACCTTTCATCACTAAAGCCGTGTTAGCATTTACTGGACATGTTGGTAAACAATCCAACCATTTTGTTATTGATATAAATGGGCAATTCACATACAATAAAGTTCATGAGCATTGACTATATTGCCTCTAGGGTCCTGTGGTTGTCTGGCAGCATTTCTGCTTTCTAGTTATCTTACTCCCTCTCCACCTGAAATGCAATAACAACAAAGCAGTTTCAATTTAACTTAGCTAACTAGCTACATGTTGACAGCTATATAATTAAGCAATAAGGCCAGAGGGGGTGTGGTATATGGACAATATACCACAGCTTAGGGATGTTCTTAGCACGACACAAGGCAGAGTGCTAGAACACATTTCTAAAAATGTACAAAACGTTCTACAATCTTACGAATCTCTTGGTAGTGTGACAACAGTGACAGAACCCAAGCCTGGACTTATACAATAAATGATGCTTGCAAATCTTATTGAATGTATTCAAATGTGAAGTTACAAGTTTGCGACCATTGTTACATTTTTCACACATCATGATACAAGCTTGCAAACACGTTTGCAAATCTCAATGTGAGACCACGAAATTCAAAATACCAACTGGTTCTGTCATCATTATTATCCAGGAGCCCAGGTGGAATCAGGCACCTGTCAGACAAGACATGGAGAGGGAACATATTGGAAATGTGATTGTATCTTACATTCTTTTGACAATGGAACCCTCTATAAAGCTGTTGAATTCTGTATTTAAAACTGAGTCTCCTGAATGATTCATCCATTTAGTAAAATGCAGAGCTTTTAGATTGCTTTTAGCAACGGTACTTTGGGGGAACTCTACTCCTCTGGAGTTGACCTGCTGATGTTCAGTGTATATCAGGGTAAAGAAACGTGGAGAGGAAGTCTGCTCGATTCTTAATGGTTTCCTGTAATATCAGTGTGGCTGCAAGCAGGAAGACAGATGTCCCTCTCTATAATTGGTCTCCTGGAGCGTTTGTGTGTGTGTGTGTGTGTGTGTGTGTGTGTGTTTGTGTGTGAGTGTATATGTGTGTATACTGTATGTATGTGTGTGTTGTTGTAAATTGAGAGGCAGCAGTTGATGCATAGGTTTTCTACTGCCATTCATCTCCCCATTCCAAATAAAAAGAGCATGCACACACACATACAAATCAAATCAAATGTATTTATATAGCCTTTCGTACATCAGCTGATATCTCAAAGTGCTGTAGAGAAACCCAGCCTAAAACCCTAAACAGCAAGCAATGCAGGTGTAGAAGCACGGTGGCTAGGAAAAACTCCCTAGAAAGGCCAAAACCTAGGAAGAAACCTAGAGAGGAACCAGTTAATGAGGGGTGGCCAGTCCTCTTCTGGCTGTGCCGGTTAGAGATTATAACAGAACATGGTCAAGATGTTCAAATGTTCATAAATGACCAGCATGGTCAAATAATAATAATCACAGTAGTTGTCGAGGGTGCAGAAAGTCAGCACCTCAGGAGTAAATGTCAGCTGGCTTTTCATAGCCGATCATTAAGAGTATCTCTACCACTCCGACTGTCTCTAGAGAGTTGAAAACAGCAGGTCTGGGACAGGTATACACACACTGAACAACCACTGCCTCTCTTTCTCTCCATCCCATAATTCCCTTCTCTCTGTTTCTCCACTCATCTCCCTCTCTCTGTTTCTCCACTCATCTCTCTCTCTCTGTTTCTCCACTCATCTCCCTCTCTCTGTTTCTCCACTCATCTCCCTCTCTCTGTTTCTCCACTCATCTCTCTCTCTCTGTTTCTCCAATCTCTCCACTCTCCCTCTCTCTGTTTCTCCATCTCCCTCTCTCTGTTTCTCTGTTTCTCCACTCATCTCCCTCTCTCTGTTTCTCCACTCTCCCTCTCTCTGTTTCTCCACTCATCCCTCTCTCTGTTTCTCCACTCATCTCCCTCTCTCTGTTTCTCCACTCATCTCTCTCTCTCTGTTTCTCCACTCATCTCCCTCTCTCTGTTTCTCCACTCATCTCCCTCTCTCTGTTTCTCCACTCATCTCCCTCTCTCTGTTTCTCCACTCATCTCTCTCTCTGTTTCTCCACTCATCTCCCTCTCTCTGTTTCTCCACTCATCTCCCTCTCTCTGTTTCTCCACTCATCTCTCTCTCTGTTTCTCCACTCATCTCCCTCTCTCTGTTTCTCCACTCATCTCTCTCTCTCTGTTTCTCCACTCATCTCCCTCTCTCTGTTTCTCCACTCATCTCCCTCTCTCTGTTTCTCCACTCATCTCCCTCTCTCTGTTTCTCCACTCATCTCCCTCTCTCTGTTTCTCCACTCATCTCTCTTTCCCTGTTCCTGCTTTATCACCCCCTGTCTCTCATGTCTCACCCCTGTCAGCCTCCTTCTCTTTAATGGACACTTTCTCATTCCCAGTAGATTATCCTGCTACAGCCTGCCTAAGGGAGAACAAAACACAAGCACACACACACACACACAAAAACACACACACACAAAAACACACACACACACACACACACACACACACACACACACACACACACACACACACACACACACACACACACACACACACACACACACACACACACACACACACACACACACACACACACACAGCCCACCTCTGTGTATTAACTGCCCTAGCTAATTCACTGTCAGAGACTTAATGGGGTCATTAGCTACAGTTTGCTCCTCACCTTTAAGTGTAAAGTAAAAATAAAGACATCTAAATGCCTTTAAAAGAGGCCACCCCCATGCTACGCTTTACAGCAGCTTTACAACATGAGAGAGAGAGTACTGTAGACTACTTTATCACCAAAACTCAACCCAGAGTCTCCCAGAGCATTCAGTCAGCCCACTGACACCCCTATTGGATCACAGCAAAATCACAGTGTACTTGAACAGAGAAGAAAAAAAGCAGGATAATCTGCTTACTATTAAGAAATGCTATAGATGGAAGGAGCGTTGTGTATAAACATACCAAAAACTATTGTCAAACAACAAATTCAACCCTTTTTAGAGAACTTCCTGGACAAAATGTTTCACTGCAATAGTGAAGGTGTAGATCTGGCAGTAGAAAGCCTAAAGTATATTTGATCTTTCAGCTTCCCTATTAAATCTAAATATGTCAAGCTGACAACAAAAAAAGAAAATGAACAATGATGACAAATGGTCAAACAGGACAGAAATAAGCTGAATGTAATGGAAGAATCCATAGAATCAAACCACTTCTGGGAAAATGAGAAACACTAAACAAAACAACAACACGAACATGAGTTATTTATCTCCAATCTTTTTGTCCATTTAACAACGAGCAAACAACAAACACATATACACAATCAATTACAAATCTTAGAATCAACTATTATTGAAGACTACCAGAACCCACTGGAGTCTCCAATTACATTTAATGAACTACAGGACAAAATGCGAACTCTCCAACCCAGAAAGCACTGGGATGTTGATTATTTCCTAAACTAAATGATAAAATATATGGACAACATAAAATTGGCTATGCTTAAACTATTTAACATTATCCTCAGATGTGGCATCTTCCCCAATATTTGGAACCCAGGCCTGATCATCCCAATCCACAAAAGTAGAGACAAATTCGTCCCCAATAACTACAGTGGAATATGCGTCAACAGCGACCTCTGGAAAATCCTCTGCATTATTATTAACAGCAGACTCCTACATTTCCTCTGTGAAAATGATGTCTTATGCAAATGTGAAATTGGCTTTTTACCAAATGACCATATGACAGACCACATATACACCATGCAGAACCTAAATGACCATATGACAGACCACATATACATCATGCACAACCTAAATGACCATATGACAGACCACATATACATCATGCACAACCTAAATGACCATATGACAGACCACATATACACCATGCACAACCTAAATGACCATATGACAGACCACATATACACCATGCACAACCTAAATGACCATATGACAGACCACATATACACCATGCACAACCTAAATGACCATATGACAGACCACATATACACCATGCACAACCTAAATGACCATATGACAGACCACATATACACCATGCAGAACCTAAATGACCATATGACAGACCACATATACACCATGCAGAACCTAATTGACCATATGACAGACCACATATACACCATGCAGAACCTAAATGACCATATGACAGACCACATATACACCATGAAGAACCTAAATGACCATATGACAGACCACATATACACCATGCAGAACCTAAATGACCATATGACAGACCACATATACACCATGAAGAACCTAATTGACCATATGACAGACAACATATACACCATGCACAACCTAAATGACCATATGACAGACCACATATACACCATGCACAACCTAATTGACCCTATGACAGACCACATATACACCATGCACAACCTAAATGACCCTATGACAGACCACATATACACCATGCACAACCTAATTGACCATATGACAGACCACATATACACCATGCACAACCTAAATGACCATATGACAGACCACATATACACCATGCACAACCTAAATGACCATATGACAGACCACATATACACCATGCACAACCTAAATGACCCTATGACAGACCACATATACACCATGCACAACCTAATTGACCCTATGACAGACCACATATACACCATGCACAACCTAAATGACCCTATGACAGACCACATATACACCATGCACAACCTAAATGACCATATGACAGACCACATATACACCATGCACAACCTAATTGACCATATGACAGACCACATATACACCATGCACAACCTAAATGACCATATGACAGACCACATATACACCATGCACAACCTAATTGACCATATGACAGACCACATATACATCATGCACAACCTAAATGACCATATGACAGACCACATATACACCATGCACAACCTAATTGACCATATGACAGACCACATATACACCATGCACAACCTAATTGACCATATGACAGACCACATATACACCATGCACAACCTAATTGACCATATGACAGACCACATATACACCATGCACAACCTAATTGACCATATGACAGACCACATATACACCATGCACAACCTAATTGACCATATGACAGACCACATATACACCATGCACAACCTAATTGACCATATGACAGACCACATATACACCATGCACAACCTAATTGACCATATGACAGACCACATATACACCATGCACAACCTAAATGACCATATGACAGACCACATATACATCATGCACAACCTAAATGACCATATGACAGACCACATATACACCATGCACAACCTAAATGACCATATGACAGACCACATATACACCATGCACAACCTAAATGACCATATGACAGACCACATATACATCATGCACAACCTAAATGACCATATGACAGACCACATATACACCATGCACAACCTAAATGACCATATGACAGACCACATATACACCATGCACAACCTAAATGACCATATGACAGACCACATATATACCATGCAGAACCTAAATGACCATATGACAGACCACATATACATCATGCACAACCTAAATGACCATATGACAGACCACATATACACCATGCACAACCTAAATGACCATATGACAGACCACATATACACCATGCACAACCTAAATGACCATATGACAGACCACATATACACCATGCACAACCTAAATGACCATATGACAGACCACATATACACCATGCACAACCTAAATGACCATATGACAGACCACATATACACCATGCACAACCTAAATGACCATATGACAGACCACATATACACCATGCACAACCTAAATGACCATATGACAGACCACATATACACCATGCACAACCTAAATGACCCTATGACAGACCACATATACACCATGCACAACCTAATTGACCATATGACAGACCACATATACACCATGCACAACCTAATTGACCATATGACAGACCACATATACACCATGCACAACCTAAATTGACCATATGACAGACCACATATACACCATGCACAACCTAATTGACCATATGACAGACCACATATACACCATGCACAACCTAATTGACCATATGACAGACCACATATACACCATGCACAACCTAATTGACCATATGACAGACCACATATACACCATGCAGAACCTAAATGACCATATGACAGACCACATATACACCATGCACAACCTAATTGACCATATGACAGACCACATATACACCATGCACAACCTAAATGACCATATGACAGACCACATATACACCATGCAGAACCTAAATGACCATATGACAGACCACATATACACCATGCAGAACCTAAATGACCATATGACAGACCACATATACACCATGCACAACCTAAATGACCCTATGACAGACCACATATACACCATGCACAACCTAATTGACCATATGACAGACCACATATACACCATGCACAACCTAAATGACCCTATGACAGACCACATATACACCATGCACAACCTAATTGACCATATGACAGACCACATATACACCATGCACAACCTAATTGACCATATGACAGACCACATATACACCATGCACAACCTAAATGACCATATGACAGACCACATATACACCATGCACAACCTAATTGACCATATGACAGACCACATATACACCATGCACAACCTAAATGACCATATGACAGACCACATATACACCATGCACAACCTAAATGACCATATGACAGACCACATATACACCATGCACAACCTAAATGACCATATGACAGACCACATATACACCATGCACAACCTAATTGACCATATGACAGACCACATATACACCATGCACAACCTAATTGACCATATGACAGACCACATATACACCATGCACAACCTAATTGACCATATGACAGACCACATATACACCATGCACAACCTAATTGACCATATGACAGACCACATATACACCATGCAGAACCTAATTGACCATATGACAGACCACATATACACCATGCACAACCTAAATGACAAACAAAACAAAAACAAAGTCCTCTCATGATTTGGTGATCTCAAAAAAAGCTTTTGACTCAATTTGGCATGAGGGCCTGCTATATAAATGGATGGAAAGTGGAGTTGGGGTAAAAACATATGTCATCATAAAATCAATGTACACAAACAACAACAAGTGTTTGGTTAATAAAATTGGTGGGGACGACGTCCTCAATGCACTTATTGATATAACCAGTGACTGATGTGGTGTACTCCTCAATGCCATCTGAAGAATCATGGAACATGTCCCAGTCTGATAGCAAAACCGTCCTGTAGTTTAGCATCTGCTTCACCTGACCACTTTTTTATAGACCGAGTCACTGTTGCTTCCTGCTTTAATTTTTGCTTTTAAACAGGAATCAGGAGGATAGAGTTATGGTCAGATTTGCCAATTGGAGGGCGAGGGAGAGCTTAGTACACCTCTCTGTGTGTGGAGTAAAGGTGGTCTAGATTTTTTTCTCCCTCTGGTTGCAGATTTAACATTCTGTTAGAAATGTAGTAAAACTGATTTAAGTTTCCTTGCATTAACGTCCCCGGCCACTAGGAGCGCCGCCTCTGGATGAGTGTTTGCTTATGGTGGAATACAACTCATTGAGTGCTGTTTTAGTGCTAGCCTCGGCCTGTAGTGGTATGTAGACAGCCACGAAAAATACAGATGAAAACTCTATAGGTAGATATTGTGGTCTACAGCTTATCATGAGACGCTCTACCTCAGGCGAGCAAAACCTTGAGAGTTCCTTAGATATCGTGCACCAGATGTAGTTTACATAAGTTCGGCCCCCGCCTGTGTCTTACCAGAGGCTGCTGTTCTGTTGTTAGAGTGTATAACCCGCCAGCTGTATGTTCTTAATGTCGTCGTTCAGCCACGACTCGGTGAAACGTAAGATATTACAATTTTAATGTCCCGTTAATAGGATATACGTGCTTTCAGTTCGTCCCATTTATTTTCCAGCAATTGAATGTTAACTAGCAGACTGGAAGGCAAGGACAGATTAGCCACTCGTTGCCTGGTCCTCACAAGGCATCCCGATCTCTTTCCGTGAAACCTACCTTTCCTTTTCCAGCGAATCATGTGGATCTGAGCCTGGTCAGGCACCCGTAGTATATCCCTCTCGTCCGACTCATTGAAGAAGAACTCCTCGTCCAACTTGAGGTGAATAATACCAGTTCTGATGTCCAGAAGTTCTTTTCAGTCATAAGAGACAGGAGCAGCAACATTATGTTCAAAACAAGTTAAGAACAATGCGAATAGACAAACAAAATAGTATGGTTGGTTAAGAGCTGATAAAGACTGCAGCCCTACCCTCCGGCGCCATCTTTTCCATAATCTGTTGCTTCTGTCCCCAACCAAGGACGGCCTACAACAGTACCTAGATCTTCTGCACAGATTCTGTCACACCTGGGTCTTGACAGTGAATCTTAGTAAAACAAACATTTTGGTGTTCCAAAAAAGGTCCAGTTGCCAGGACCACGAATACAAATTCAATCTAGACACTGCTGTCCTGTAGCACACAAAAAACGATACCTACCCCGGCTTAACATCAAACCCTTAGGTAACTTCCACAAAGCTGTGAACAATCAGAGAGTTAAGGCATGAACATAAAATTCGACATCCCAGTTAGGATCTGGTAAAAAAATATTTGAATCAGTTATAGAACCTATTACCCTCTGTAGTTGTGAAGTTAGGGGTCCACTCACCAACAAATATGGGACAAACACCAATTGACACTCTGCATGCAGAATTCTGAAAAAACATCCTCTGTGTACAACATAAAACCCCAAATAATGCATACAGAGAAGTATTAGGCCGATACCCGCTAATTTACTAGCTGGTTTAGGGGATCAGTTCACAAACAGACCCCACAGAGCCCCAGGACAGCAACACAATTGGACCCAACCAAATCGTGAGAAAACAACAAGATAATAATTTGACACATAAGAAAGATTCAACCAAAAATGCTATCTGGCCCTAAACAGAGAGTACGCAGTGGCAAAATACCTGACCACTGTGACTGACACAAAATGAAGGAAATCCTTGACTATGTACAGACTCAGTAAGCATAGCCTTGCTATCGATAGAGGCCGCCATAGGCAGACCTGGGCCGAGAGAGAAGACAGGCTACATACCCAGTGCCCACAAAATGAGGTGGAAACTGAGCTGCACTTCCTGTCCTCCTGCTAATTATATGACCATATTAGCACATATTTCATACAGACCCACAAAGAATTTAGAAACATACCAAATATTGACAAACTCTGTTAGGCGAAGTGTCGCAGTGTGCAGTCACAGCAGCAAGATGTGTGACCTGTTGTCACAGGAAAAGGGCAACCAGTGGAGTACAAACACCATTGCAAATACAACCTATATTTATTTGTATATTTATATATTTTCTCTTGCCATTCATACTTCAACTACTTGCACATTGTTAAAACACTGTACATATCCAATAACATGACATTTAAAATGCCGTTATTCCCTTGAACATTTTGTGAGTGTAATGTTTGCTGTTAATTCCTGATAGTTTTTTTTACTGTTTGTTGTTTTTCATTTGCTTTGGAAACGTAAACATACAGTATGCATTATGTTTCCAATGCCAATAAAGCACCTTTGAATTTAATTTAATTGAGAGAGAGAGAGAGAGAGAGAGAGAGAGAGAGAGAGAGAGAGAGAGAGAGAGAGAGAGAGAGAGAGAGAGAGAGAGAGAGAGAGAGAGAGAGAGAGAGAGAGAGAGAGAGAGAGAGTACTGTACAAGCGTCTAGTGATTAGCTAAGCTAACTGCCGGAAGGGTTGCTAGCATTAGCATGAAGTGATTATAGAGCTATTATAGGAAAGGCACTGCATTATTGAACCGCCTTGTTAGTTAATGGAAGATGTGTGGATTCCTCATTTCTCTCTGCTTACCTTTAAAAAACACACAAACTCTGACTATAGGTTCCTATAAGATCAGTGTAAAATGAACAGAAATGTGCGTTCCTGTGAGTGTATATACAGTATGACTCAAAAGGCTCCAGGAAGAGAGCAGCCACAAGTTTGGTTAAGGTCAATCATCACGCTATTAATTCTATTCATACCTTGCAAACACATAGCCCTTCCCCTTAACCCATGGACCACTCCGGAGAGAGGGAGAGGACTATACATGTATACACAGCCCCAATGATATAGCATTGGGGCTATATCACACATTCACACAGCAACATACATGCAGGCTATGAATGGAGGGAGAGAGGATGGAAGAGGAGGGTAAAGGAAAGACATTTCTGAGAGGGAGAGAAGGACGAGGAAGGCTCTAGCATTACAGGATGAATGGAGGGAGAGAAGGGACGAGGAAGGCTCTAGCATTACAGGATGAATGGAGGGAGAGAAGGGACGAGGAAGGCTCTAGCATTACAGGATGAATGGAGGGAGAGAAGGGACGAGGAAGGCTCTAGCATTACAGGATGAATGGAGGGAGAGAAGGGACGAGGAAGGCTAGCATTACAGGATGAATGGAGGGAGAGAAGGGACGAGGAAGGCTCTAGCATTACAGGATGAATGGAGGGAGAGAAGGGACGAGGAAGGCTCCAGCATTACAGGATGAATGGAGGGAGAGAAGGGACGAGGAAGGCTCTAGCATTACAGGATGAATGGAGGGAGAGAAGGGACGAGGAAGGCTCTAGCATTACAGGATGAATGGAGGGAGAGAAGGGACGAGGAAGGCTCTAGCATTACAGGATGAATGGAGCTAGAGAAGGGACGAGGAAGGCTCTAGCATTACAGGATGAATGGAGGGAGAGAAGGGACGAGGAAGGCTCTAGCATTACAGGATGAATGGAGCTAGAGAAGGGACGAGGAAGGCTCTAGCATTACAGGATGAATGGAGGGAGAGAAGGGACGAGGAAGGCTCTAGCATTACAGGATGAATGGAGGGAGAGAAGGGACGAGGAAGGCTCGAGCATTAAAGGATGAATGGAGGGAGAGAAGGGACGAGGAAGGCTCTAGCATTACAGGATGAATGGAGGGAGCGAAGGGACGAGGAAGGCTCTAGCATTACAGGATGAATGGAGGGAGAGAAGGGATGAGGAAGGCTCTAGCATTAAAGGATGAATGGAGGGAGGAAGTGAGCCTCTCTTTCTGTCCCTCTCTGGTCAGTGTAATTATCAGACTGTTGGGACCAATTTAGAAAACAGAGCTGGCACTCACTGGAGCCTCATATATATTCGGTGTGTGTGTGTGCACATGCACGGTTGTGCGTGTGTGCTTGTTCGTGTGTGTTCTGATGAATTGAACATCCATATGCAACCAAAATACCAACATTTCACAACTGATCTAACTTGTCTAACAAAAGTATCCAATTCTATCTCTTTCTCTTTCAGGATAGCTGTACCAGAGTTCTACTGTTTCGGGGAGTGAATAAAGAGATCAAGAACTACAACAGCCAGACAGCCTTTCAGGTGAGACTCCCCATACTTCAGCTGGCCTCTATCAGACATGACATTCTAGTTATACCGTAACCATATGCCATGAGGACAACTTTGTGTGACTTAATATGGAAAAAGTTTTTGCAACTCTTGGAGGTCAAGGGAGCTCAACAATATCTGTATATTTGTTCTGTGATAACTACATGGCATAAAGGCAACTCCACTTGAACACTGTTTCTGTACACTGGCCTGCCTCTGTGGCAAGCTGTGTGATTAAGCTTGTGACAAATTGACATTAACACAGATTTCCTCAGTACATCAATGTTCATTTGTTTGTACACAGGGCTATCTGGCGCCACACACCACCAGCACACTCACATGTACACGTGCACGCATTCACATGCACACGCTCACACAGTGCCAGAAATCAGAAACACACGCTGCTGTCAGAAATCTGTTACAATCAGCCTTTTAATGAAGGGATGCCAATGTGTGAAATATTAATCAGAGAGAGAAAGAGAGAGAGATGGAACCATAGAGTAATGCAAATTAAGAGGGGTGAGATAGAATTAGTGATGGACATGTCGTCTGAAAAGATGATATTGAACGATGGAGTGAAGGTGGGAGAGAGAATGTGTTCCCCTCTTACCTGTAGTTTACAGTAGATGTATTATACATCTGATAATTGGTTCCCAAAAGTTTTCTTGAAACAACAGAGGCTGATGTTTATTCCAGACAGACTCTGGGACAGCAGCTTTCAGCAGGGTTCTGTTCTCTCCCAATGAGAAGGACAACTTCCTATGGGAGCCTTGTTTTACAGAACACTCATATTGAGAAGTTGAGAGTTGGAAAAGGAACAAACACACAACACATATTTGACTTATGCTTCTCCTCCCCTTCCATCCCCTCTTCTCTCCTCCCTCTCTCCTCCTCCAGGTGGCCATTATAGCAGGGAACTTTGATCTGGCTGAAATCATCAAGATCCACAAAGTGTCAGACGTTGGTGAGTAGACTACAGTACATGCCATGGGTATGTGGCTAACAGGAGGTGGTCACTGGACTCTAATGAATGAATCTAGACTGAATTACCCTGACTGATCTCCCATAGTGGTGTCAGAGGGTTAGAGAGCCCTCAGCACTCGGACTACAGCCACTGTAATCACCCAGTGAGTAATGATTCCTGATCATGTGCACTTGCTCTGTGTAATTCAGGGTACTGGGTGTCAATCTGCTATGTGTGAATAGTCTGCCATCTAGTGTTTGAAGGAAAGAATATACCAGATTCCTAATTTAATGCAGTAAGATTAAATACCCTCGGCAGTGCCTTAGGCATAAAGGCATACATTGTCATGTTGATTAGGCCAGCAACATGTTGTGTGTTCCTCTCCCAGTGCCTTTCAGGGAGACCCCATCCTACACCAACCGTAGACGTGTGTTGGTTGGAGGACTGCCCTCGCCCCGCTCCCTGCTGCGCTCCGCTAGCGACAACAACCTCAACGGGGACAGCAGTCAAGGTCTGAGTCAAGGTCTGGGGCAGGGTCACGGTCGACAGGGTCAGTCTCCTGTCCCCTCTCTGAGAAGCCTCCCTGCACTGGGACAACACCAACAACATGCCAGCCTGGGGGAGGTGAGAGACAGAGAGAGAGAGAAAGAGACAGAGACAGAGTGTGTGTGTGTGTTTGCCTTTCTGCGTGTTTTGTGACAGAGATTTATGGAATGTGTGTGTAACAGACTGTGTGTGTGTGTTATATTCCAGACTCGTCATGGAGAGATGCCAGACAGCAGTCTCCAGAGCACAGGCAGCTCTCGCTCCTCCCACTCCCGCTCTCCCTCGCTACACAGTCATCTACATGAGGGCGATCAGGGCATCAGGAAGACACACGGACACCCTCTAGGACATGTCCCTCGAGGACGGCTCAGGTGAGACAGACAATCAATCATATATTTAATATACTGCTCCTTGGGGAACAATGAACAGTTCTGGGTCTGATCTGAAAGGAAAGCTCCTCCTCTCTTCTCCTTGTCATTGTCTCTCCAGTATGGAATAAATTGAGCAGATTACAAATGCTGAGGTTCCTAACCATTTTATTGTGATCATGTGTCAGTTGTACTGACTCAGTACATGATTAACACATAGCTTTATGCTTCTCCTATAGAACACTGTATGTATGTGTGTATGCGTTTCTGCAAGTGTGTGTGTGTGTGTGTGTGTGCGTGTGCGTGTGCGTGTGCGTGTGTGAGTGTGCGTGTGCGTGTGCGTGTGCGTGTGCGTGTGCGTGCGTGTGTGTGTGTGTGTGTGTGCGTGTGCGTGTGCGTGCCCTTATTCTCCAGAAGCGGCAGCAGTTTGATGTCTGACATGGGAATTGCATTACAGACATGACTATAGCCCTCTCTCTATTTGTAATACCCTACTGTCACTTCACTCCATCCATCACACATGCTGCTAATCAGACCTCTATCGCTCGCTCGCTCTCTCTCTCTCTCGCTCTCTCTCTCTCTCTCTCTCTCTCTCTCTCTCTCTCTCTCTCTCTCTCTCTCTCTCTCTCTCTCTCTCCTCTCTCTCTTCGTCCCACCCTTCCCTTTGTCTCAAGAAGGCCACCGTAGTAAAGCAGCACCAGTGTGTTGAACTTGACACCCTGTTGGTAGAGGCAGTGTAGCTTGCCTGTATTTGAATGTACTTCTGTCTGCACAAAGAGGTATAGTAATACCTTCATTTTCAGTACATATAATATGCTTACTGAGACTCCCGTATCAGTAGTAGTTAGACTGAGGGAGGTACAGAAGGAGGTAAAGAAAGGCGCAGATAGAGGGAGGTAGAGGTCATTTCCCTGATGTGTCCTGTCCTAGATGCCTGTCTGTTCTTTTCTGTTATTCTTTTGCTGTAATTAGTCATGTTTATCTGTGTAAGAAGTGACAGGTCTGGAAATTACTGATGTTATTGACACAACAGTAAAGGCCTGAGGACATCTGAGGGAGAGAGAGACGGTCCTCAAATGACATAGTGCAAGGAAAACATTAGCTATACGTTTATACCTAATCTTCACCCCTCCTTCCTTGTTTCCCTCCCTTCTTCTTTCCTTCCTTCACTACTCCTTTCCCTCCCTCTTGTTGGCTACTACTGGTCTCTCTCTCTCAGTCCCCCTCCCTGCGCCATCTTTCCATCTCTCTCTCTCCATCTCTCGCTCTGTGACCGTCTGTCCGCCCGGTGATAACTCCAGGGGCATTCTGGGTACCAGGGAAGTGTGAAATTAGTTTGGCCGGCAGTGGCCCGCCCCTACGGCCAACAGAACAACTTCCTGTGGAACATGCCATCACTTCCTCTCACACCAGAGTGGGCGGTGCTGTAAGGAGTCCAACACTGTTGCCAGGGGGCATCTGGGAATGGTGAAATGGTTGGAATTTAGATACATATAAAGGGTGGATGTCACAATGTGAGTGAGTTATCGATACCATTGAAAACCAAGATGACACCAATGATTTCCTTGGAGGTTGGTAAGGTAATAGGCCCCTTTCCTGTTTCCCTAGGCTTTCTGCATCTGTCCCCTATTAATTTTCTGTCCTTCTCTTTCTCACCTTTCCTTTTACCTTTCCCTCTCTTTCTCACATCCTCTCATTCATCCCTTATCCACTGTCACTTCCTGTCCTCCCTCTTTCTCCTCCCCCTCCTCTGTCTCTATCTATCTCCCTCTCTTCTCTCTCTCATCCCTCGTTCTCCCTGTATTAGTCACACTAGGGGCTGTTGGAGTGAAATTATCCATGGTTTCTTACTGCTGCCAAAAGGCTGAGAGAAAGAAATAGAGAGCGAAAGCAGGATAGAGAGAAAATGTGTGAGAGAGAAAGGGAAAGAGAGAGAGAGGGGAAGAAAGAGAGAGAATCTCTTGAGTCCAGCTTAGAGAATCCACATTAAAGGAGGACATGGCGAAATCGATCCGAACGCATCATAGTCTGCATCATCAAAAGGCGACACAGTTCAGCCAGCATTGAGCCGTTTGGCTGCTAATCCCTTCGCTTTGGGACACAGTTTGGATGCACACACACACGCACGCACGCACGCACGCACGCACGCACGCACACACACACACACACACACACATTATTGAGATAAGATGTAGGAGGACATTTAGTCCTGTATAATCAATGGCTGCTGTATTTCAGTGGTTTAGATAAATCAGCGATGATAGAGATCTATGTTGTACATACATTAAAACACAAACAACTTTATCTTCATTTGGTGAGCGTGACACTGTATCATATAACACTACTGTCAGTCATCCTAAGATGTTGTCACTGTTTATAACATCTGTAATGTCAACCTTATTATAAAAGAGTGTTAAAAAAAAGTGTTAGCAAAATATGTTGTACATACTGTTATTTGTACAGCCAGGTCACCCATGATACAAGTCATTATACGATGTCCATCAGTGTCTGAGGATGTCGGGAGATGACATGGAAACCTGCCACTAGGGGCAACAGTGAGCACTGTTACCTTCAAGTAAGTTTCGGTTTTGCTAGGGCATTGTGGACAGGGATGGCGGAGGGATGTAGGCATCTGCCTCTGGTGACAAAGTTTGCATGTTAGAATCCAGGATAGAAAGTTGTTTTTGAGGTTTTAGTTTTCAGCCTATCCCAAACCTTAACCCTTACCTTAACCATTCTGGGTTAATGCCTGAAGTTAACCTTAAACACTTCGAAACTTGACGTTTGCAACAACTTCTGCATTTAATATTTGAGAAACATGGATGAACGTCTAATTCTGATGTGAGACTGTTAGAGCTAGTTGGTATAAATAACATAGTCAATGTGGATATCTGATATGATGTAATAGTTATGGCCGTATTTGTTTTTTATTTCTCCATTTTAATCTGAGGTAGATGTTTGGACGAGGTATTGATCCATCTGTTTGGGGTTTAGTCAGTGTCAATGTGCCTTAGAGTTGTTGTGTCTGCTTAGCGTCCGCAGCTAGCTGCTTCCACAGACACTATGATCTCCTGAACACAACTCGAATGTTCTTTTTTACCAATAGATTACCACACAATGTCATAACCATGGCTATTCACATGGATGCAGTGATGAGGTGCTGAGATAGAGAGAAAAAAGTGGTATAATATCTTTGTTCAGGTAAGGCTATGCAGAGAAAAAGATGGAGAGAAAGAGCTGGTCATTAGGATGCAGAGTATGATGATACTTATGATTGTATTTTATAATGGGATGAACCCACCTTATGGAGGGAAACCTATTTGTGTGAGGGCCATTTGCACGAGAAGGGTGATTGTGCGCGCACGCCTGTGTGTGTGTGTGCGTGTGTGTCCGTGCGTGTGTGTCCGTGCGTTTGTGTCCGTGTGTGTGTGTGTGCGTGTCCGTGCGTGTGTGCGTGTTTGTGTGCATGTGTGTGTGTGTTTAGAACAAACTTCAAGTTCACCAGATGTATTATCTTCTGTGTCGACAGTTACCACGGTTACAGAAGCAGTGTTCTAAGAAAAAGGAAGAGATGGGAAGGAAAGAGAGATGGAACAAAGTCGGGAGTGAGGGAGGGACAGAGAAATGGCTGAGAGCCTTGTAGTTGTTCATTTTTGCTTTATTTAAACGGTGTGTCTGAAGGTATGTTTTGCAGTAATGTATTTATAAATGTGTCTAAACGGTGGTTAAAGCTCTAGTCATTCATCCTGCAGTTAATTTAGATCAATAGTGTTGTTCCTGCATGTCCACCCCTTCCTATACACACACACACACACACACACACACACACACACACACACACACACACACACACACACACACACACACACACACACACACACACACACACACACACACACACACACACACACACACACACATGATGTAAACACAGGCCATTAAAGGGGAGGACAGTTGGAGATCAATCTAGAGTCTACAGGGACCAACACACACACATACAAACACACACAAACAGCACCAGCACCAACCCCCACATACTCCAGCCCAGCTGCAAGGAACAATCAGGGGATCTGCCACCACAGAGGTCAGACCATACGTACCATTACAGCTCTGTGTGTATGTGTGTGTTTCTCTGTGTGTATGTGTGAATTTCTCTGTGTGTATGTGTGTGTTTTTCTGTGTGTGTGTTTTTCTGTGTTTAACCGTGTGTTTTGTTTCTTTGTGTGTATGTGTGAGTTTCTCTCTCTCTCTGTGTGTGTGCGTGTGTGTGTGTGTGTGTGTGGGGGGTGGGGGGGTGGGGGGGCTTGTTTGTTTGTGTGTGCGTGCGTGCATGCGACAAAGTGTCAAGGGTTGGAACCGGTTCAGGGAACAGAACAGAAAACCGGAAAATAACAAAATGACTTGAGGAACAGAACCCAACCCAGGAACAAAAGTAATCTATACTGTTCCAGAACAGAATTGTTATTTTAAAAGCATGGAAACCGATTAATAGCGTTCTTTTACGTTCCAGGCATTTTTTTCTGGTCCCACAAAAATAGCAATAAAGTGCATATGCAAAGCACTCAGAAACATATTCCAGTGTCTGCCTGCCTGCCAGATGGAAATCTTTTCCATCTGTTTGTAGGATCCCTGCTCCTCCCCTTTGAAGCATAGGTTACTGTAGCCTACTGAAGACCTTACAAGCATGATTCAGAAATTAGGGAGAGATGGAATCACTTTTTCAATGGTAGTTAATGATACTATAGTTATCATGTTTCTCATTGGATTTCTTAACTACAAAAAGGTAAAGACGTGTTTTTATCTGCACATACAAGCTTGTTAGCTAGCTAGCTCTGGTCCAACATTAAACCAACTCGGAAATTCAAAAACATTCAAAGTTCCAAGATAGAAGCCGCTCCTCCGTAGGTATAATTCTGTGGGCCTAATTCAGATAATGTATGTCGTAACAGGATGCCCAGTGTGTCAAGGCAAGCTTCATCCTCCATCCTCTCTTGCTCTTTCCTCAGCCGCAAAATGTTAGTTGCATCTGACGCCCTACACTGTCTCTGGTAGCACAGTGTGTGTGTTTGTCTTTCTTTATGTTTAAACCATGCTGTTACAGCAAAATACTATTTGCTCTTAATGACTTGTCTATACAGATTAAATCGCTTACCCACTCCATAGCAAGCTGCTCTATCTGCAATGATTGGTGAAGTCATTTAATGTCGCGCAGAAAATAACGATATAAACCAGTACTTTTTGTTGGGTTCAAACCGGTTCAGAACTTTATTTTGCTGGAACAGAAGGAAGAAATAGTGATTCTGTTCAGAACTAAATGATTGGAAAATAATTTCAGTTCCAACCCCCAGTTTGAGAGGGTAAGTAAACATTTCAATGTTAGTCTACACCTGTTGTTTACGAAGCATGTGACAAACAAAATGTTATTTTATTTGTGTGTGTGTATTTTTGTATAACATGGATGGTCCAGACCAGCTTGCAGCAGCATTTAGCGATGTAGTTGAATTGCCTGTAATACATGAATGTGAATGCACATCCGTTTAGCTACTGGTTTAATTAGGTGTGGAAGCCAAGCTCTATTTCCTTGTTTACCCGGTCCATTCTGTCCTCTTTTAGCCTCATCCCTCTCTTTATCTTATTCTGCCTATACCCCTGTCTCTCCTGCCCACTTTAGCTTCTTCTTTCATCTCTCTCCTTTCCCTCGCTCTTCCTCCCATTATCCCCAACCTCTCTCTCCTCTTTTCTCCCTCCATCTCTCTGCCCTGCCCTGCCCTGCCCTGCCCTGCCCTGCCCTGCCCTGCCCTGCCCTGCCCTCCCTCCTTCCCTCCCTCCATCTCTCTGCCCTGCACTGCCCTCCCTCCTTCCCTCCCTCCCTCCCTCCCTCCCTCCCTCCCTCCCTCCCTCCCTCCCTCCCTCCCTCCCTCCCTCCCTCCCTCCCTCCCTCCCTCCCTGCCTCCCTCTCTGCCCTGCCCTGCCCTGCCCTCCTTCCTTCCCTCCATCTCTCTGCCCTGCCCTGCCCTCCCTCCTTCCCTCCCTCCATCTCTCTGCCCTGCACTGCCCTCCCTCCCTCCCTCCCTCCCTCCCTCCCTCCCTCCCTCCCTCCCTCCCTCCCTCCCTCCCTCCCTCCCTCCCTCCCTCCCTCCCTCCCTCCCTCCCTCCCTCCCTCCCTCCCTCCCTCCCCCTCCCTCCCTCCCTCTCTGCCCTGCCCTCCCTCCTTCCCTCCCTCCATCTCTCTGCCCTCCCTCCCTCCCTCCCTCCCTCCCTCCCTCCCTCCCTCCCTCCCTCCCTCCCTCCCTCCCTCCCTCCCTCCCTCCCTCCCTCCCTCCCTCCCTCCCTCTCTGCCCTGCCCTGCCCTGCCCTGCCCTGCCCTGCCCTGCCCTGCCCTGCCCTGCCCTCCCTCCCTCCTCCCTCCCTCCCTCCCTCCCTCCCTCCCTCCCTCCCTCCCTCCCTCTCTGCCTCCCTCCCTCCCTCCCTCCCTCCCTCCCTCCCTCCCTCCCTCCCTCCCTCCCTCCCTCCCTCCCTCCCTCCCTCCCTCCCTCCCTCCCTCCCTCCCTCCCTCCCTCCCTCTCTGCCCTCCCTCCCTCTCTGCCCTCCCTCCCCTCTCTGCCCTGCCCTCCCTCCCTCTCTGCCCTCCCTCCCTCCCTCCCTCCCTCCCCTCCCTCCCTCCCTCCCTCCCCCTCCCTCCCTCCCTCCCTCCCTCCCTCCCTCCCTCCCTCCCTCTCTGCCCTGCCCTCCCTCCTTCCCTCCCTCCATCTCTCTACCCTGCCCTGCCCTCCCTCCCTCCCTCCCTCCCTCCCCCTCCCTCCCTCCCTCCCTCCCTCCCTCCCTCCCTCCCTCCCTCCCTCCCTCCCTCCCTCTCTGCCCTGCCCTGCCCTGCCCTGCCCTGCCCTGCCCTCCCCTCCCTCCCTCCCTCCCTCCCTCCCTCCCTCCCTCCCTCCCTCCCTCCTTCCCTCCCTCTCTGCCTCCCCCACTCCATTTTACTCTGTGTTGTATTCAGTGTGCGGAGGGTGGAGTGTCCTGGGCTCAGTCATTAACATGCGGCAGGCAGCCACCTCAGCCTCTCCACTCTCTCTCTCTCTCCCTCTCTCTTTCTCTCTCTCTCCTCCTCCTCTCCTCTCTCCTCCTCTCCCTCCGCTCAGTCCCGAGGTAATTGGAAAACCGTCAGCAAGCCGCTGCTTCGAAGGAGAGTGAGAAGGGTAGAGGGAGAGAGAGGGAGAGAAAAGGGGAGAGAGACGAGGAAGCGGGAAAGATGGAGAGAGGAGAATGAATGAATAAAGGGTTACGAGTGATTGATACGACACAGAGACAGAAAGGGAGAGACAGGAAGAAGGGAAAGACAGAAAGGGAGAGGGGAGGGGTATATATAGAGTGAGGGGTTTTCACACAGACACATGTCACATGATACCCACAATGTACACACATGTAAACAAAGTCACACAGACAAACACACATAAGCACACAGATGCAAGATAAAAACAGATTGATTCATGAATCACTGTATCCATGATTTTGCAAGACCAAAGATAAAGCAGAGAGAAGGGGGAGAGTGGAGAAAAGCAGCTGTAAGAAGGATGGGAGGGTGAGTGTTGAGGACACAGACAAACAGGCAGCAGTATGATACAGGGTGGAGCTCACATGTACGCACACACACACACACACACACACACACACACACACACACACACACACACACACACACACACACACACACACACACACACACACACACACACACACACACACACACACACACACACACACACACACACACACACACACACAGCTGCAGCAGTAGTGATGAATGAATACCAGGAGAACCTCTGCTTTAGCTCTATTAGAATTCACCAGACGCCTCCCTCAGAGAAATGGAGGGAAGGTAGAGAGAGAGAGACAGAGAGATGGAGGGAAGGTAGAGAGAGAGAGACAGAGAGATGGAGGGAAGGTAGAGAGAGAGAGACAGAGAGATGGGGCAGAAAGGGGGAGAGAGAAAAGGTGTTTCAAGGCGATTCAAGAGGAGGTAGATTGCCAGCAACAATTAAGCCAGCAACAACCCCCCCCCCCCATCACACATCAACCTGCCCCGGGGAGCAGTGGCGCATGCACACACACAGGCAGACAGGCGGGAGGAGATCAATGGTGCTGTGGGGCGTGTGTGTGTGTATGTCGGCACACTGTGTTCGCGACAAGCTGTTGCTAGCGTATGTTGTTCTAGTGGAGGTATAGTGTTCGCAGTAGCAGAGGGGGCAGCCTGCTTGTGTGTTGGGTAGAATGCTCGGAGAGAGCTGTGTGAGTGTGTGTGAGCCGTCAGAGGGGAGGGGAGATGCCAAGTGCAGTAGTGGTAGCAGCAGCAGGGTTAGCAGCAGCGTCGGCACCAGTGTGTATGCTTGTGTGAGTGTGTGTGAGCGGGCACGTGTGTGTGAGGGGTGGAGGGGAGTGGAGAGGGACTCCCAGGAGAAGGAGTCTTGGTTGGGGAGCAGAGCCAGCCTCTCTCCCTCTCCTCCACGGCAGGACCTAGACCTCCAGAGCCAGGGGAGTAGGTGGGATCTGT
Organism: Oncorhynchus keta; assembly: GCF_023373465.1. Taxonomy (NCBI): domain Eukaryota; kingdom Metazoa; phylum Chordata; class Actinopteri; order Salmoniformes; family Salmonidae; genus Oncorhynchus; species Oncorhynchus keta. The sequence continues at coordinate 31,607,631 of NC_068437.1, forward strand.
AACTCAGCCTGGAGCACTGGAGGCTGTAAAGACGCAGGGATCTCTTCCCCTCTCTGGAGGGCTATTCGGTCAGAGCGGGAGCTCAGGATATGTGTGACCAAAGGGGACTGCCAGAAGGATCTGAGCGACAGAGAAGGGAACGATTCCGTTACTGTTAACCATTAACACTACTTCTCCTGCCTCGGAGAGAACCGAGAGGAGAGGAGAAGAGGGGTGGAGGGGGTGGGACAGGGGGATTTTGTTTGCTGTAACGGAATAAGAGGAAGAACAACAGAGAGAAGGATTTAGAGAAGGAGGGGAGGAGGCGTGACCTCTCATCCCATGACTTTCCCTCAAGGTTTGCTTTGGGACCGTTGACTGTTGACCACTCGGACAGACTTATCTTACAACCGGTCACTGTGACAACCGTCAGGTTGTTGCGGTGTTACTGTCCCCTTGGCGACCGACCATGTCGGTAACCACCGGTTTCGGCTACCAGCTGCCTGGCATTACCACGGTAACCTATGTGTTTGTTTACAGCCCGGGTACGGTGCAACGGGACCCCAGTCCCCCCACCCACACCCCTCCTGCCATTGCCGGTGCCAGCGGGCCCAAGCGAAAACTCTACAGCGCCGTACCGGGACGTACCTTCATCGTGGTCAAACCGTACACGCCACAGGGCGAGGGAGAGATCCAGCTGAACCGTGGAGAGAGAGTGAAAGGTTAGTACACTATGACTGTTTATAAAGTGGTTATAAGGACCTGTCATTTCCTGGTAAAACCACTTTTCACATGTGTTTTTATTAAACTCTAAAGGTCTCAGATGTAGGAAGGAATTTAGAATGATAAAACAGACATATCTCATTTTATGAAACCAACAAATCTTACTCTTGCATTGGGAACACAAACTTGTATTATTTCTATAAAATAATGTGAAAATCTATATGCTGATTAAGTCTGGCTCTAGTCTCTAGTCTTAGGCAAGGTCAGACATCACACGAGCGTGGTTCACCAAACCACTTCCACTACTCTTGTCACAGGTGTATGTAGGTAAATGAATGTGACAGAAGCTGTGTTTAACAGTAGAGGTACTACAGCGCTAGCAGGACGGGTCATCCATACATTATACTTACATGACATGGTCACTCCACTGCTCTCGTTCTGTTCATGCCTCTGTAATGTCACTTCACCCCTGGAGAGTGGTACATTTGTTATCTAATGCATCTGAAGTGCTTTTAAAGTCAGTCTTTCTTCATCAGCGTTGTCATGGCTGTCTATGTATTCTGCAGCTCCTAATCCTAATGGTGCTGTAGTCATGGTGTCTGTGTGTTCTCTTCTCCATCCATGCCTCACTCCAGACTATGACTCTAATGACATAGAAGGTAAAACGACACAACATTTTCCAACATTACTGTCACCCCGTCTCTCTCTCTCCCAATCTCCTCTATATCCAAACCCACACCTCTCGTTCCCCAGACAACTGTAGTGTTTGGTTGTTGGTTGAGGAGGGAGTGTGTGTGTGTACAGTCGGTGTGTGTGTATTCTACATAAGTTGCTGCCTTTCAGTGCATGGCCTCTATTGCCCAATCCTAAACTGACGCCTAGCCCTTAACCCATATGCACATTTGATAGGATTTGATAGGATTTGATAGGTGTAACCAATATTGTAATAGCTCTGCTGGATTTTGTCACCATATTGCTTATGTAGCACATGAGGATCTGTGAAACTCACTCCTCAGCCTGAAGTGTCTCCACTTACACTACCTCCTCCCCCACTTACACTACCTGGGTAAGACGCTTCAGGAGGGCGGTCACGAGGGTTGGCGAGGCAGAGTTCCTGGGTTTGAGTCTCAGTATGATCTGAATTGGAGGAAGCAGTGCTCACCAAGCAAGCAGTGTGATGTAATTTACATCTATCAAAGCCTTCTAGATATTCACAAGTACAGAGGGGGTAGGGGTTAGGGGCTGAATACACCTACCTCGTACTCCCTCCTCAGAGTGATTCTTCTTCCGTGTGCAAAGTAGTTTATCTTCACTCTTCTACACATCCCTATAGGGTGAAATGTGTTCACTGCTTTTACTCTCCTACAGTCTCTTAGACACACACCCACAACCACCTCTCCCTGAAGCCACAGATACCACTTTCCTCTGTACCCCATATCCTGGAATGAGACACTCCCGCCCCTAGACTGTGTGTTTGATGTTGATGCAAACTATTGTTGTTTATGACGCCCAGGCAGATGTGGAAAACAACACAGTGTGGTGAGTACTATGAATAGAGGAACTCAGGGACCCAGTCTGATAATAATGACATGATGAGTAAATCCCTTCTCCCACCCACAGAACTTTCCATCTCTGTTGAACATACATACACAATTAAATGCATTCACCTTTTTGCTAATTTTATGCTTTGTTCAAGGTTATTCACATGGCCACAAACCTGATAAATCATACTGTACATTGTATTGAGAATGAAGTCAACAGTGCTGTTACACACCAGTCTGTGTGAATTTGAATGACAATACATGACACTGTGTGTAGCATATGCTCTCAGTCAGTACATTTGGATCAGGCTGGAATTGAACCCACAACCTTGGAGTTGACGCACCACGCTCCAGCCAACTGAGCCATCTGGCAGGGTTGCATAATAACGACCAGCATGGCTCTAACTGTATACTCTTAGAAAAAAGGGTTCCGACAGGGTTTTTCGGCTGTCGCCATAGGAGAGCCCTTTTGGTTCCAAGGAGAACCCTTTTGGTTCCAAGGAGACCCCTTTTTGATTCCATGTATACTGAAAAAATACAGTGCCTTGCGAAAGTATTCGGCCCCCTTGAACTTTGCGACCTTTTGCCACATTTCAGGCTTCAAACATAAAGATATACAACTGTATTGTTTTGTGAAGAATCAACAACAAGTGGGACACAATCATGAAGAACGACATGGAACGACATTTATTGGATATTTCAAACTTTTTTAACAAATCAAAAACTGAAAAATTGGGCGTGCAAAATTAGTCAGCCCCCTTAAGTTAATACTTTGTAGCGCCACCTTTTGCTGCGATTACAGCTGTAAGTCGCTTGGGTATGTCTCTATCAGTTTTGCACATCGAGAGACTGACATTTTTTCCCATTCCTCCTTGCAAAACAGCTCGAGCTCAGTGAGGTTGGATGGAGAGCATTTGTGAACAGCAGTTTTCAGTTCTTTCCACAGATTCTCGATTGGATTCAGGTCTGGACTTTGACTTGGCCATTCTAACACCTGGATATGTTTATTTTTGAACCATTCCATTGTAGATTTTGCTTTATGTTTTGGATCATTGTCTTGTTGGAAGACAAATCTCCATCCCAGTCTCAGGTCTTTTGCAGACTCCATCAGGTTTTCTTCCAGAATGGTCCTGTATTTGGCTCCATCCATCTTCCCATCAATTTTAACCATCTTCCCTGTCCCTGCTGAAGAAAAGCAGGCCCAAACCATGATGCTGCCACCACCATGTTTGACAGTGGGGATGGTGTGTTCAGGAGTGATGAGCTGTGTTGCTTTTACGCCAAACATAACGTTTTGCATTGTTGCCAAAAAAGTTCCATTTTGGTTTCATCTGACCAGAGCACCTTCTTCCACATGTTTGGTGTGTCTCCCAGGTGGCTTGTGGCAAACTTTAAATGACACTTTTTATGGATATCTTTAAGAAATGGCTTTCTTCTTGCCACTCTTCCATAAAGGCCAGATTTGTGCAATATACGACTGATTGTTGTCCTATGGACAGAGTCTCCCACCTCAGCTGTAGATCTCTGCAGTTCATCCAGAGTGATCATGGGCCTCTTGGCTGCATCTCTGATCAGTCTTCTCCTTGTATGAGCTGAAATTTTAGAGGGACGGCCAGGTCTTGGTAGATTTGCAGTGGTCTGATACTCCTTCCATTTCAATATTATCGCTTGCACAGTGCTCCTTGGGATGTTTAAAGCTTGGGAAATCTTTTTGTATCCAAATCCGGCTTTAAACTTCTTCACAACAGTATCTCGGACCTGCCTGGTGTGTTCCTTGTTCTTCATGATGCTCTCTGCGCTTTTAACGGACCTCTGAGACTATCACAGTGCAAGTGCATTTATACGAAGACTTGATTACACACAGGTGGATTGTATTTATCATCATTAGTCATTTAGGTCAACATTGGATCATTCAGAGATCCTCACTGAACTTCTGGAGAGAGTTTGCTGCACTGAAAGTAAAGGGGCTGAATAATTTTGCACGCCCAATTTTTCAGTTTTTGATTTGTTAAAAAAAGTTTGAAATATCCAATAAATTTCGTTCCACTTCGTGATTGTGTCCCACTTGTTGTTGATTCTTCACAAAAAAATACAGTTTTATATCTTTATGTTTGAAGCCTGAAATGTGGCAAAAGGTCGCAAAGTTCAATGGGGCCGAATACTTTCGCAAGGCACTGTATATAGTTACAGTTCATATAAGGAATTCAATAAATGTAAATACATTTGGCCCTAATCTATAGATTGACTGGACAACAGCGCAGCCATATGTAGGCCTGGGAGGGCATAGGGCCACCCACATAGCAGACTGGCCCACCCAGTAGTTCTTTCCACTCTAGTTCATGGATATAAGCTGTATCGAATGCCAATTAGAAGGCAAAAATCTTTTTTTCACTCTTCAGTTTTGCTTGTCTCCACCTGGTCTTGTTGCTGCTAACCCGTAGTGACCAGTCCACCTCACAGTGCATAGAGGGGTGTTGTGACCCGAGGCCCTGTGGATGGATGGTCTCCACTTTGATTCATAATACATTCCGTCTCATCTGCATTCATGAATGGATGAGTTGCTAATAGTTACAGGCCTCATTTACACTGGGGAAAGAGAGGATGAGAAAAGAGGAGGGGGAAAGACAGGAACCTTCTCTACCGTGCTATATTCCTGGGGAGAAAGGTTGGCAGATGCCAGAGCACATGTTCAGTTTCAGTGTGAAGGTATGCCATGGAAGGATAGGGATACTCTCCCCCACCCCCGTAGTAAGAATAAAGAAGGTTGTCTTCTACCTTTTACACTGTAAGAGTACTATTCACTTTAAACATCAATGACCTACTTTAACCAGCTTTATCTGTTACAGCTGTTATTTCAAGTGCCTGGTTTTGTAGAGTGGTGTCCCTGACTTACTTTGTTGTTGAACCTCCATTTACTCACTCACATCTCTCCTCACTTTCATCATCCCCCCTATTCTTCTCTTGTCACTCTCTCATCCCTTCATCCTGTGACGACAGAGCAACACCTGTATGAGGCCCTGAGATTGGGTAAAACCAACAGGCCTGCATGATAACTCTCCTCTCATAGCCCACTGTGTGTTTGGTAGCATAGCTAGCTAGCCTTCCCCCTGAGGATTAGCATTGTGGCTAGGCTAACGCTCTTAGTTGTTTGGTATGTCGGGTGAGCTGTGAAGTGGTTTTGTAGCCTTCAGACAAGGGCTGTAATAAAACAGATAGTATGGATTAACATGGTCTTGTCGTACTCTCTGTCCTGTAGAGAATGGTGTTTCTCAGGGATCAGAAGGTAAACACAGCTGTGCAACTCTACAGACTCCAGGCATTTTTACTGTATAATAGAAACTCTTAAGAGATGGTTTCCCAGACACAGATTAAGCAATTAAAACAATTTAAATGTCTTGATCAATCCTGGAAACTGGTGCTTAGTGTTTAGGCGTAGTGGCAGAGGGTATAGTCATGGTTAGCACTGTGTAGTAGTTGGTATAAGGGCCTGTTGTAGTTTTGACTCTGTTTAAGTACATAACGAGCTTTGTACATCTTTCACTGTAGTATGTGCATAGTTCCACCAAATCTATTTTTGTCGCTTTCGATGTCTTTCACATGTAATATATCTTTCCTCTACTCAAAATGCTGTGTAGCTGACTCCCAATCCGATGAAGAAGAGCAAGGTACATTTTATTCCTTCTCTTCTCGTCTGTAGTTTAGTCTACAGAAAGATAGTGGAAATAGCCCACAGATGCATAGATAGTCTATTGTAGTATCCATATATGTGATTGTACCTCCACAGACACCCCAAGACTCTCTGTGACCACTGTTGGATCCACAAACCCAGCAGACAGTCATCTGATATATGGTCATCTGATGTGTGTGGGGGGGATATGTTAGAGTTGACGATCCCCCAGGGTTCTTCCTTTCCCTCTACCTCTCTATAATCAGATAGCATCACCAGGATGGATACATCTCAATAGGCCACTTGTTGTCATCATGGAAACGGACAGAGACGCTTCCCCTGTAACCTGGTCAAGCCACTAGACCACTCACACACTCACACTCACACATACACAAACACATGCACTCTAACACACACCGCCTTAACATACACACAACAACTAAACACACAAAGTACATCCAGCAACATAACCCATTACATTACAGGCTATTCTACCTAAAACAAACGCACTGACACACCCACACACACACACACACATACACCTCTCCTCTGCACACCATTGTAAATCTTCTAGACAGCCGGGAAAATGAAACCGACCAAATAACATTGAGATTAGACATTCACAAACATGATTAATGGTCTCAGGCCGCGCCCAGTGTGTGTGGAATATTAACACTGCTGTGGCCAGTGGCGGATACCTGGAGCGCGTGCACGAACACACGCACATATACATTCACATGCAAGCACACAAGCCAGTAGACATACATACATTCACATGCAAGCACACAAGCCAGTAGACATACATACATGGTCCAAAGACAGATATTACTAATGATCTTAAGGTGATTGCAGGGTGATTCAACCATTACTGCAGTTATACAAGACCAGGCACAAACCTTCCACTGGTGCTAATACTTGGTAAACCTGGACCCTTCGTGGCTCAGGGCTAATGCTTGGTAAACCTGGACCCTTCATGGCTCAGGGCTAACACTTGGTAAACCTGGACCCTTCATGGCTCAGGGCTAACACTTGGTAAACCTGGACCCTTCATGGCTCAGGGCTAACACTTGGTAAACCTGGACCCTTCATGGCTCAGGGCTAACACTTGGTAAACCTGGACCCTTCATGGCTCAGGGCTAACACTTGGTAAACCTGGACCCTTCATGGCTCAGGGCTAACACTTGGTAAACCTGGACCCTTCATGGCTCAGGGCTAACCTGGAAACCTGGACCCTTCATGGCTCAGGGCTAACACTTGGGCTAACACTTGGTAAACCTGGACCCTTCATGGCTCAGGGCTAACACTTGGTAAACCTGGACCCTTCATGGCTCAGGGCTAACACTTGGTAAACCTGGACCCTTCATGGCTCAGGGCTAACACTTGGTAAACCTGGACCCTTCATGGCTCAGGGCTAACAAACCTGGACCCTTCGTGGCTCAAAACCTTGGTAAACCTGGACTTCATGGCTCAGGGCTAAAACCTGGACCCTTCATGGCTCAGGGCTAACTTGGGCTAACACTTGGTAAACCTGGACCCTTCATGGCTCAGGGCTAACACTTGGTAAACCTGGACCCTTCATGGCTCAGGGCTAACACTTGGTAAACCTGGACCCTTCATGGCTCAGGGCTAATGCTTGGTAAACCTGGACCCTTCGTGGCTCAGGGCTAACACTTGGTAAACCTGGACCCTTCATGGCTCAGGGCTTGGTAAACCTGGACCCTTCATGGCTCAAAACCTGGACCCTGGACCCTTCATGGCTCAGGGCTAATGCTTGGTAAACCTGGACCCTTCATGGCTCAGGGCTAATACTTGGTAAACCTGGACACTTCATGGCTCAGGGCTAACCTGGGACCCTTCGTGGCTCAGGGCTAACACTTGGTAAACCTGGACCCTTCATGGCTCAGGGCTAATGCACCTGGACCCTTCATGGGCTAAACCTGGACCCTTCTCAGGGCTAACACTTGGGGACCCTTCAGGGCTAATGCTTGGTAAACCTGGACCCTTCATGGCTCAGGGCTAACCCTGGACCCTTCATGGCTCAGGGCTAATACTTGGTAAACCTGGACCCTTCATGGCTCAGGGCTAACACTTGGTAAACCTGGACCCTTCATGGCTCAGGGCTAACACTTGGTAAACCTGGACCCTTCATGGCTCAGGGCTAACACTTGGTAAACCTGGACCCTTCATGGCTCAGGGCTAACACTTGGAACCTGGACCCTTCATGGCTCAGGGCTAACACTTGGTAAACCTGGACCCTTCATGGCTCAGGGCTAACACTTGCTAAACCTGGACCCTTCATGGCTCAGGGCTAACACTTGGTAAACCTGGACCCTTCATGGCTCCTTCAGGGCTAATGCTTGGTAAACCTGGACCCTTCATGGCTCAGGGCTAATGCTTGGTAAACCTGGACCCTTCATGGCTCAGGGCTAATGCTTGGTAAACCTGGACCCTTCATGGCTCAGGGCTAATGCTTGGTAAACCTGGACCCTTCATGGCTCAGGGCTAATACTTGGTAAACCTGGACCCTTCATGGCTCAGGGCTAATGCTTGGTAAACCTGGACCCTTCATGGCTCAGGGCTAATACTTGGTAAACCTGGACCCTTCATGGCTCAGGGCTAATGCTTGGTAAACCTGGACCCTTCATGGCTCAGGGCTAATACTTGGTAAACCTGGACCCTTCATGGCTCAGGGCTAATGCTTGGTAAACCTGGACCCTTCATGGCTCAGGGCTAACCTGGACCCTTCATGGCTCAGGGCTAAAACCTGGACCCTTCATGGCTCAGGGCTAACACTTGGTAAACCTGGACCCTTCATGGCTCAGGGCTAACACTTGGTAAACCTGGACCCTTCGTGGCTCAGGGCTAACACTTGGTAAACCTGGACCCTTCATGGCTCAGGGCTAACACTTGGTAAACCTGGACCCTTCGTGGCTCAGGGCTAACACTTGGTAAACCTGGACCCTTCGTGGCTCAGGGCTAACACTTGGTAAACCTGGACCCTTCGTGGCTCAGGGCTAACACTTGGTAAACCTGGACCCTTCATGGCTCAGGGCTAATACTTGGTAAACCTGGACCCTTCATGGCTCAGGGCTAATACTTGGTAAACCTGGACCCTTCATGGCTCAGGGCTAACACTTGGTAAACCTGGACCCTTCGTGGCTCAGGGCTAACACTTGGTAAACCTGGACCCTTCGTGGCTCAGGGCTAACGCTTGGTAAACCTTGAATCTTTCTGGCTCAGGGCTAACACTTGGTAAACCTCGACTCTTTCTGGCTCAGGGCTAACACTTGGTAAACCTGGACCCTTCGTGGCTCAGGGCTAACACTTGGTAAACCTGGGCTCAGGGCTAACTTGCTTGGACTCAGGGCTAACACTTGGTAAACCTGGACCCTTCATCAACCCTTGACTCCTTCTGGCTCAGTGCTAACCTGGACCCTTGTGGCTCAAACCTTGACCTCTTCCTGGCTCAGGGCTAACACTTGGTCAACCTGGACCCTTCGTGGCTCAGGGCTAACACTTGGTAAACCTGGACCCTTTCTGGCTCAGGGATAATACTTGGTAAACCTTGACTCATTCTGGCTCAGGGCTAACACTTGGTAAACCTGGACCCTTCCTGGCTCAGGGCTAACGCTTGGTAAACCTGGACTCTTTCTGGCTCAGGGCTAACACTTGGTAAACCTTGACTCTTTCTGGCTCAGGGCTAACACTTGGTAAACCTTGACTCTTTCTGGCTCAGGGCTAACGCTTGGTAAACCTGGACCCTTCGTGGCTCAGGGCTAACACTTGGTAAACCTTGACTCTTTCTGGCTCAGGGATAATACTTGGTAAACCTTGACTCATTCTGGCTCAGGGCTAACACTTGGTAAACCTGGACCCTTCGTGGCTCAGGGCTAACGCTTGGTAAACCTGGACTCTTTCTGGCTCAGGGCTAACCTTGACTCTTTCTGGCTAAACCTGGACTCGTTCTGGCTCTAGGGCTAACACTTGGGCTAAACCTTGACTCTTTCTGGCTCAGGGCTAACACTTGGTAAACCTTTACTCTTTCTGGCTCAGGGCTAACGCTTGGTAAACCTGGACCCTTCGTGGCTCAGGGATAAGACTTGGTAAACCTTGACTCTTTCTGGCTCAGGGCTAATACTTGGTAAACCTTGACTCTTTCTGGCTCAGGGCTAACGCTTGGTAAACCTGGACCCTTCGTGGCTCAGGGATAAGACTTGGTAAACCTTGACTCTTTCTGGCTCAGGGCTAATACTTGGTAAACCTTGACTCTTTCTGGCTCAGGGCTAACACTTGATAAACCTGGACCCTTCGTGGCTCAGGGCTAACGCTTGGTAAACCTTGACTCTTTCTGGCTCAGGGCTAACTCTTGGTTAACCTTGACTTTCTGGCTCAGGGCTAACACTTGGTAAACCTTGACTCTTTCTGGCTCAGGGCTAACGCTTGGTTAACCTTGACTCTTTCTGGCTCAGGGCTAACACTTGGTAAACCTTGACTCTTTCTGGCTCAGGGCTAATACTTGGTAAACCTCAACTCTTGCTCGCTCAGGGCTAACACTTGGTAAACTTGGAGCCTTCATTTCTCAGGGCTTCTCTAGCGTGTTGGCACAGAGGCACAAGTCTGTGTGTCTGTGTGTCTGTGTGTTGTTAGCCTAGAACTGAGTGCTGTAATGGGCTCTCAGATAAGCACAATAGATCATTGGAATGCAGCATTGTGACAATGCACACACACAAAGACATGCACACACACACACACACGCACGCACGCACGCACGCACGCACGCACGCACACACACACACACACAGCGTTATGTTCTAATTTTGAAGACACAGATGTAACTGTTTCTGAGACCAGAATGCATATGTCCGTAACTAAGCAACAGGTGCTGATCACACTAACACAACACAGATTTGGCATATTGTTGTCCTTTAAAATGAAATACTCAATTTTCATGAATTATAAAAGCAAATGTATAAGTTAGATCCTACCATTTAAAAAAACTGACAAAAAGCACAAAATGATCCTTCTCTGGAATGTAATTTGAATTGTATAACCTCAAAGGTTACTTATTTATACCTATGCTTTTTTTGACAATGTTGTTTTTGGGAGATTGAATGGCCAGAATGCATTCAGATTGTAGTGGGTAGTGTATTTTCAAGTATGTTCTCAAAAAAATGTAGCCCATTGCAGTTTATATTTTATGTGTGTGTGTGTTTTTCATCTGAAACCTGGGTTTTGACAACCACCGTATCGGATTGTTCTGAAAGCATTCCTGCAACATTATGTTTTTGAAATATAATTTAATCTCTGACAAAGTAAGCTAATTGATTGCATCCAAATTGGCCATTTTAATTTACAGGAATCGTATCATATTCAATAAATATAGTACCAATGAGTTAGACATGAGGAATCTAGTGGTCAGAACCTGGTAATATGTATGGATGATGGGACATATGATGGGACATACACCTAATAACTGCAATAACACATTTCTCTGAACAGGGAATAAAAAACATTGCCAAATTCACTGAGAATGCATTACATAGGATGAAGAAACAATACTCCAAGCCGCAGCTCCATCCTACTTGTCAGACATAGAGAACTGATATTGTATACGGGTTTTTGGGTGGCTTTTGATCATTTCTTTGTCTTACTCATTGTTAGAAAAGGGTCAATTTGAGTATAACCAATTAGCTTAATTTCTCAGGGATGAAATTATACTTCGACAAAATAATGTCGCAGGAATGCTAATCTTATCTGTTTCTAACTACAGAAACAATTTTCAGAAACATCTGAGATAATGGGTGTCATGGCTTGCTGAAATGACTCACCTATCACATACACAGTGAGTGACGGCTACACAGTTCACACCCCCTCTCTAACACAGTTGTAAAATTGGAATTATTTCAGCCTACATTATGATACCTGAGAAGGGGGTGGTAGGCAATAGGGATCGGGAATTTGTGAGGAAAAAAAGAAAGTCACTGGGTGCGAGTTCATAGTGACCTTTGGGGATAAAGTTTATTAAGACAGTATTAAGACTCATGTGTGTGTGCGCGTTGATATCGGGTTTGGTCAGTGGCCTGGGGGAAGGACGAGAGTGTCACAGCTGACCTCTCTCTGTCCAATCAGAGACGCAGCAGGTAGCAAAAACCCGCCCACATACACCTGCACCCTGCTGACCACACCATCTGTCCCTCTATAGTACACACACACACACACACACAGACATACACACACACACACACACACACACACACACACACACACACACACACACACACACACACACGCACACGCTAAGCAAATCAGTATAAATCAAGATGAACATTACATCAGGAACAGAAGTGTAAGCACCCTGACATTCCTGACAGGATTACTCTATAGCCATTACGTACTGTGTGTGCGTATCTATGTGTGCGTGTGTATGCGTGTGTGTGTATGTGTGTGTGTACTTCTGTCTGTAAGCATTTCACTGTTGTATTCGGCTCATGTGAAAAATATAATTTGATTTGATACGTGAATATGTATGTGTGTGTGTGTGTGTGTGTGTGTGTGTGTGTGTGTGTGTGTGTGTGTGTGTGTGTGTGTGTGTGTGTGTGTGTGTGCGTGTGTGTGTGTGTGTGTGTGTGTGTGTGTGTGTGTGTGTGTGTGTGTGTGTGTGTGTGTGTGTGTGTGTGTGTGTGTGTGTGTGTGTGTGTGTGTGTGTGTGTGTATCAAATACAATTTCATTGGTCACATACACATATTTAGCAGATGTTATTGCGGGTGTAACGAAATACTTGTGTTCCTAGCTCCAACAGTGCAGTAATATCTAACAATTCACAACAATACAAATCTAAAAGTAAAATAATGGAAATAAGAAATATATACAGTTGAAGTTGGAAGTTTACATACACTTTAGCCAAATACATATATACTCAGATTTTCACAATTCCTGACATTTAATCCAAGTAAAAAAATTGCTGTCTTAGGTCAGTCAGGATCACCACTTTATTTTAAGAACGTGAAATGTCAGAATAATAGTAGAGAGAATAGTTTACTTCAGCTTTTATTTCTTTCATCACATTCCCAGTGGGTCAGAAGTTTACATATACTCAAATAGTATTCGGTAGCATTGCCTTTAAATTGTTTAACTTGGATCAAACTTTTCAGGTAGCCTTCCACAAGCTTCCCCACAATAAATTGGGTGAATTTTGGCCCATTCCTCCTGACAGAGCTGGTCTAACTGAGTCAGGTTTATAGGCTTCCTTGCTCGCACACACGTTTTGAGTTCTGCCCACACATTTTCTATAGGAATGAAGTCAGGGCTTTGTGATGGTCACTCCAATACCTTGACTTAACTTTTTTTCCTTAAGACATTTTGCCACAACATTGGAATGGGGGTGGGGGGGGTCATTGTCCATTTGGAAGACCTATTTGCGAACAAGCTTTAACTTCCTGATTGATGTCTTGTAACAATCGTCGAAATGGGTAGACCAAGACGCAGCATGATTTGGGTTCATCATCATTTATTTGAATGTGAACCAGCAACAAAAACAATAAAGAGAAACAAATAAACGAACATACAGCCTTGTAGGGCTCAAAAGCACCAATACAAAAACAAGATCCCACAAACAACAGGTGGGAAAAGGCTACCTAAATATGATCCCCAATCAGAGACAACGATAGACAGCTGCCTCTGATTGGGAACCATACGAGGCCAACATAGAAATACAAAAACTAGACTACACATAGAAATAATACACTAGAACACCCCCCCAGTCACTCCCTGAACTACTCCAAAATAGAAAATAAAGACTTTCTATGGTCAGGACGTGACATGTTGATATGTTGCTTCAATTTATCCACATAATTCTCCTGCCTCATGGTGCCAACCATTTTGTGAAGTGCACCAGTCCCTCCTGCAGCAAAACACCCCCACAACATGATGCTGCCACCCCCGTGCTTCACGGTTGGGATGGTGTTCTTCGGCTTGCAAGCCTCCCCCTTTTTCTCAAACATAACGATGGTCATTATGGCTAAACAGTTCTATTTTTGTTTCATCAGACCAGAGGATATTTCTCCAAAAAGTACGATCTTTGTCCTCATGTGCAGTTGCAAACCGTAATCTGTTTTTTATGGTGGTTTTGGAGCAGTGGCCTCTTCCTTGCTGAGCGGTCTTCCAGGTTATATCGATACAGGACTAGTTTTTACTGTGTATATAGATACTTGTGTATCTGTTTCCTCCAGCATCTTCACAAGATCCTTTGCTGTTGTTCTGGGATTGATTTGCACTTTTCGCAACAAAGTACGTTCATCTCTAGGAGACAGGAAGCGTCTCCTTCTTGAGCGGTGTGACAGCTGCGTGGTCCCATGGTGTTCATACTTCCGTACTATTGTTTGTACAGATGAGCGTGGTACCTTCAGATGTTTGGAAACTGCTCCCAAGGATGAACCAGTGGGGGTCTAAAATTTTTTTCTGAGGTCTTGGCTGATTTCTTTTGATTTTCCCATGATGTCACGCAAAGAGGCACTGAGTTTGAAGGTAGGCCTTGAAATACATCCACAGGTACACCTTCAATTGACTCAAGTTATGTCAATTAGCCTATCAGAAGCTTATAAAGTCCTGACATAATGTTCTGGAATTTTCCAAGCTGTTTAAAGGCACAGTCAGAGCCTTATTCTAAAATGGATTAAATCATCAACAAAAAATCCTGTGGAGAGACCTGAAAATAGCTGTGAAGCAACACTCCCCATCCAACCTGACAGAGCTTGAAACGATCTGCAGAGAAGAATGAGAGAAACTCCCCAAATACAGGTGTGCCAAGCTTGTAGCGTTATACCCAAGAAGACTCAGGGCTGTAATCGCTGCCAAAGGATATTCAACAAAGTACTGAGTGAAGGGTCTGAATACTTATGTAAATGTAATAAGAGTTTTTTAAATGTTATATAAATTTGCAAAAATTAGCACAAAAAAAAGTTTTTGCTTTGTAATAATGGGGTATAGCGTAGATTGATGAGGGGGGAGAACGATTACATGAGAACGAATACATGTTACACTAAGGCTGTAACCTAACAAAATGTGGATAAAGTCAAGGGGTCTGAATACTTTCCGAAGGCGGTGTATGTCCAGACAGTGAGCCGTAGCAGGGAGCACACAGTGAAACTGTCAGTGACTCCATATGTACTTCAGGCCCTTCCCTTTGTCAGCCCTGCCCTGACACTGTTACTGTGGCACTGTGTATCACTGTGTGTTACCGTATGAATGCACACAAACACACCACACATACACACACACACACACACACAGTTATTGACAGCCAATGTCATTGTGAGTGTTTACGAGGAGCAACAGTCCAGCTCATTAAGGTCTGATCATGTATCACAGAGTAAACACCATCAATCAACTGCAGTTAGCACACCTACAAACACACACACACACTGAAATGAAAGACGTCTATGAGAGATTAAGAGACACTGTCAATGATCTAAGACCTCTCTAGTGATGTTCTTTTAACCCTGGCAACATCAAGGTGTTCCTGTTTTTCACAGGTTTTTATCCACAGCCACGCTGTGCAGCAAGAAGGTATACACACATAGCATAAGCTAGTGAGTGTATTGAGGTGAGAATAAAAGAGAAAGATAGAAAGGATAGGTACGGGTTATTAGGCATCCAAATTGGCCTTAGCAACTCTATTTTTGTCTTCACCTGGAGGCCGATAGAAACGGAGAAATGGACAAGAGAAAAGATAATAAATGAAATAGAGGGAGAAAACGAAAGAGTTTTGTAGATCCATTCAAGGTTGGGAGGGAGGGAAGAGAGGAGATGAGAGAGAAGGGCTCCCTCTGAGTCATACTTGGAGTTTTCCTCCCCCTCCACTACTCTCCCCCTCCCATCTCCAACCTCTCTACCTCTTTCTTACTTCTGTCCCTTCTACCTCTCCGCCTGCTCTCTTGCTGTACATGCCTCCTCTGTCATTCATAAATAAAGCTTCCACTGTGTTACACTCTCTTTCTTACTTGACTGAATCATCTTCTCACTCACTCATTCACTCAAACCCTCTCTCTCTCTCTCTCTCTCTCTCTCTCTCTCTCTCTCTCTCTCTCTCTCTCTCTCTCTCTCTCTCTCTCTCTCTCTCTCTCTCTCTCTCTCTCTCTCTCTCTCTCTCTCTCTCTCTCTCTCTCTCTCTCTCTGTCTCTCTCTCTCTCTCTTACAGTGTGTGTGTTGAATACAGATGAGGTAGGGACTGCACCACTCCCCAGCCCTCTCTGAACTGAAGGAGCCCTGAGAGCACACACACACACACACCCACACACACACACACACACACACACACACACACACACACGCACACGCACACAGAAACAAACACACACACACAGAAAAAAAACACAAACACACACAGAGCCTCAGTCTCAGGAAACGTGACTATCCGTCCCTCCGCTCACTTTCACTCCTTTATTCAACGACACTGGTCTGTGCCTTAGGGGTCCACTCTGCTCCTCCATTCCTTCCTCATTCCCCCTTTACTTCTCCTCACCTCTGATCTATCTCATCCCCTCATCCAATTCATCTTCTGCTTGTGATAAGATGAGAGATATCAGTCCTATACTCAACTTAAATCACATTTTCTGCTTCACTTGCGCTGAATACAACAGGTATTATTTCACCTTACAGTGAAATGCTTACTTACAAGCCCTTAACCAACAATGCAGTTAAAAAATTAAAAAAGAATAAGAAGTAAAAGTAACAAAGAATTAACAAATAACAAATCATGCTTTATGTCGGATTTTCTTGAGTATAATGTTTTTGGGTGGAAGGGTGCTCTTCAGACAGACAACTCTCCAACAGATCACCAGTTTGGAGATACATCAGCAGACACAATGCGGACACAGATAGCTCATTTTAGCCACAGCCTGGCAGTGGTTGTGAGCCTGTAATGCTAACGTCATGGCACATGCAATCTACTCATTTGCGAAATACACTCAAGCTCTGCGAGCTTCATCTAGCTAGCTACCGGAAATATTTACAGCAGGACATAAACCGATATGGCTCTGGACGGATGTCCCAACTCTGCCTTTTCCTTTCTGCCAAACTGACTTTGGTCTAAGTACAGACGTGTACGTTAGAACATTTGTACATTGTCAGAGGCAACCCATCTGTTTAGAGAGACTACTGATATGGAGTCGAATAAACCTTGAGACTTGCATCCCAAGTGTGCGTGTGCGTGTGTGTGTGTGTGTGTGTGTGTGTGTGTGTGTGTGTGTGTGTGTGTGTGTGTGTGTGTGTGTGTGTGTGTGTGTGTGTGTGTGTGTGTGTTCAAGAAGATGCAGTTGTTCTCTCTCTCTATTACTGCGGATTGAACCAAGGTTTAATAAAGCGTGCAGGGCTCCCAATGTAATAACAACTGCACTCTGGTTATTGGAATGCTCCCTGTACACACACACACACAAACACACGCAGGCACACACACACGCACACAAAATCATACTGAACAAACACCTTACTCATCACCTTCCACCCACCCACAGCAGTTCCACACAGACTGTAGTCAGACTGTACTCAGACACACTAGACATAGCATACAGTATCTGTAATATTTTCTCTGTCATGATCAATTACTGAACGTACAGTACCAGTCTAAAGTTTGGACACGCCTCCTTATTCAAGGGTTTTTCTTTATTTTTACTATTTTCTACATTGTAGAATAATAGTGAAGACATCAAAACTATGAAATAACACATATGGAATCATGTAGTAACCAAAAAAGTGTTAAACAAATCAAAATATATTTTATATTTGACATTCTTCAAAGGAGCTACCCCTTGCCTTGATGACAGCTGTACACTCTTGGCACTCTGTGAAGCATAGACCAGTGGCAATCTGTCCTTTGGAACCAAAAATCCAAAATCCAAAACACCACCGTGTCTTTGTGAGACGCAGAGTAGGTGAACTGATGATTTCTGCATATGCATATGGAGGACATCGCGTGTTAGTATTCTCACTGTAACCATAGTAATGTCACAGTGTGTTACCCAAATGCTGCATTGTACTGCTAAATGTGCAACCTGTATGCTATACTACATGTACAGTATGTACTGCATACAGTATTCACTATGCAAATGGTCTCCTATGTCCCTGTGGTGGAAAGGTACATAGAGTACGTTAGTGTTGTATTCTCTGTCAGTATTCTCTCTCTCTCTCTCTCTCTCTCTCTCTCTCTCTCTCTCTCTCTCTCTCTCTCTCTCTCTCTCTCTCTCTCTGTCTCTCTCTCTCTCTCTCTTTCTCATATCAAAGATCTTAGACTTTATATCCAGCAACCAATGGCATTTCTTAAAAACCCTGCCCACCAGAGGGATATTTTAAACCTACAAATTCAAGGTTTTCTTTTGTTTTGTTGGTCTATAACAAAATGTTGTGTGCTAATATTGCATTGATACATCCTTAACGTTTGACATGTGCTTTCACAGCATTCAAGTTAAACAACATGTAAGTTTACTTTGTAAATAAAGTTATAGATGCTACTCTTACTGCTATCACTAATTGGTGGCTGCGAGTTCAAAACCCCCTTCGCGGCAGAGTTGTTATTTGAGGAAAGAGTGCTTCACTGTTGGTTCTCGAAGTCAAATAACGCATATGTGACAAAGTAGATGATTGTAATATGTTGTAAGTGTAGCCTACACATCTATGTAATGTAACGACGATTATCTATCTAGCAGTGGCAATTATTTGTGTCGGTCTGGAAGAAGTACTCCAACAACAAGCTCCTCATAAAATGTATTTGTAATCTTAATTTCCAATGCTTTGCCTGCACTTCTCTTCTGTTCACAACACACTACCACAATTAGTGCCTAATATGTAGGCTTACTTTTGAAGGGTAGCTTAAGCCTACATTGTGCCACCCCACCAAGCCATGTGTAGTGAGTGACTTCGGTTGTTTCATAGGTTCTGCATAGGGTATTACTGTGCTTGTAATAGGTGGTGAAAGCATGTGCATGTGATTGGGATGACGAACAGAACATGCCATTTCACTTCTGTCATTATGTCAAATGTAAGGCAAACCCGGACAACACTGGGCCAATTGTGCGCCACTCTATGGGGACTCCAAGCCAGATGTGTTTCAGCCTGGATTCAAACCAGGAACTGTAGTGATGCCTCTTTCACTTAGCAGTGCCTTAGACCGCAATTCCACTCGGGAGCCCAATATTCAATAGTGTAGCTTTTCAAACTGCGTGCCCGGGGACTGGGAGCGCAGCCTCGAGAGCACACAGTGTATGCTACCTGTGATTTCATTTTCTGATTACTTTTTTTATTTTGCAGTTTAAAT
Organism: Oncorhynchus keta; assembly: GCF_023373465.1. Classification (NCBI taxonomy): domain Eukaryota; kingdom Metazoa; phylum Chordata; class Actinopteri; order Salmoniformes; family Salmonidae; genus Oncorhynchus; species Oncorhynchus keta. The sequence continues at coordinate 31,626,848 of NC_068437.1, forward strand.
TGACTGGATATATTCACTGCACTATTAAGCCTAATATTGAGCTAATTATATCATTAATATGCATACACTTCTAACTTAGGCTACACATCTCAAGCCTGTCTGTCTTCATTGTTCTGTTTCACAGTTACATATTTGGCCTCTCCGCTGCCTCGGCTATTCCTTTTAAATCTTGTGTCCCAGGAAAAGCCAGACTACAATAGCTTGTTGGACAGTTATTTTGACTTATTTTTCTTACTTATAGCCTATTGGAGGAGAGTGAATGTAAATAGGTTACAGCATTAAGAACTGGCGTGGAGTTGGAAAGGAGAGAGAGCATCTCAGTGTCCCATCACTATTTTCCAATGGTGGGCCTATCTTAGCACCGATACATCCTTACAAAATACAACATATAAGTGGCCTGCTATTGTACCTTTCTGGACCTTCTAAATTGTCGAGCTATAGGACATTTATATATATATGCAGTGGGGCAAAAAAAGTATTTAGTCAGCCACCAATTGTGCAAGTTCTCCCACTTAAAAAGATGAGAGGCCTGTAATCATCATAGGTATACTTCAACTATGACAGACAGAATGAGAAGGAAAAATCCAGAAAATCACATTCTAGGATTCTTTATGAATTTATTTGCAAATTATGGTGGAAAATAAGTATTGGTGTATTGGGTATTGTGTGTAGATTGATGAGGGGAAAACATTTAATCGAGTTTAGAATAAGATTGTAAAGTAATTATTTTTGGAAAAAGTCAAGGGGGTATACACGGTAAACTGCTGTGTGTGTGTTAGTGCGCAAGAGAGACAGAGAGAGAGTATGGTTTAGTGTGTGCTGGGGGAGAGTGAATATTTATGTGTGTGTGAATGACTCAGCTTTGAGCAGTAGCGCGAGGCTTGGCTGAAATTAAAATGAGCTGTCGGTCGTCACACACACGCGCGCTCGTTTGGTGGGGATGCGGTGGAGCTTGCAGGCAGGGCAGGATGTGTGTGGAGTATAAATAACTCTGCATCACCACTGATGCTATTTCTGGACCAGGCATCGTGACACTCAACCACAGGCAACCTCAGACAGGACACTGACACTGACACTGACACTGACACTGACACTGACACTGACACTGACACTGACACTGACACTGACACACACACACACACACACACACACACACACACACACACACACACACACACACACACACACACACACACACACACACACACACACACACACACACACACACACACACACACACACACACACACACACACACACACACACACACACACACACACACACACACACACACACACACACACACACACACACACACACACACACACACACACACACACACACACACACACACACACACACACACACACACACACACACACACACACACACACACACACACACACACACACACACACACACACACACACACACACACACACACACACACACACACACACACACACACACACACACACACACACACACACACACACACACACACACACACACACACACACACACACACACACACACACACACACACACACACACACACACACACACACACACACAAAGAAATACATACAGACACACACCTCAGTTCAATGCATAACCTTCCAATCATAGTTTAAGTTCTAATGAGGTTTATTCTGATCCTTTTGTACAGTATCTCTCTCCAGCTCCCTTTCATTCTCACCTCTCTCACCATCCCTCTTTGTCTTTCATTCTCTTTCCCTCCCTCTTTCTTTGTCCATCCCCTGTGTATGATGACTTTATTAGTATTTCATTGGGCCTGTCCTTGTCAGCAACAGTAAAATGCTGTGTGGAACAATAGCTGTCCAGTTATTGTTGCAGTGGAATGACTGCATAACACCCTGGCTCTCAGAGGTGTGAAGACTCTGTTGAGTTCCCAGTCCAGTATAACTAACTCTTCACATAGAATATAATGGGATCTATGACCCATTGCTGCAGCTATGACTGTTTCCTACGGCTTGTGCTGCCTGCTTGTGCTGCCTGCTTGTGCTGCCTACTACACATTCAAGATTAGTTGAGTTTCTGCCGCTTTACTAAGTGAAATGTTTTGAAACCAAGTTTAAAGCACTATACCACCAAAGCATTTGTTATTGTTCTATGAGGTGATGGAAACCCTGTGTTGTAATCATCTGTCCTCTGTCACCCACTGCTGTGTACCTGTGGAGGTGATTATGAACCCGTATGAAGCCTGTGGTGGTGTAGTACTGTAGCAGTTGTTGTCCAGTGTTTGGCTGATCTATGTCCTGCTGAGGTGTTGATTGTGAACTGTTTGGCTAGTGTAGCTTTACACTGTATTACACCATGAGCGTTTGGCTTTAACCTCCGTCACTGACTCAGTCCCTCATCTTATTGTTATAATTTTCTGGTTATGCTTCTTCTCTCCTCTCCATCAACCCCATGTCCTATTTCCCTAATTTTCTCACTGTTATTTCTCCCCCATGTTCCTCCTTGCCTTCCTCTTGAACTCTAAATATTTCCTTAATATCTTCTCCCTCTCTCTACTTTCTTCCCTCTATGTTTCTCCCTCTTTCCCTCTCTCTGGCCTTTCCTCCAGTGCATCCTGGGTAGTGAAAGAAACTCTGGTGCCACTTAGTCACTAAACACACACAGCTCTGTTTCAGGGCCACTGAGTGCCAACATCTGTTTCCCGCGGACAGTAGTCATGTGGCATGCCAACCAGGCCTTGGCACACGCCACAAGAGAGTGGCAGTATAAGGGTGACACTTAAAACAGGTCTTGTTCTGTGTGCATGTGTCTGTATCTGTTTGTTTTTCCTGTGTGTGTCTCAAGGGACCAGGGTTATTTGAGATTTTTATAAAGTGTATTTCATCTGCTGTCACTCACTCTTACCCCCCTTCTCTTTCACTCTCTCCAGAGTGATCGATCATGGTCATCTTTGGTCAGTCGGGTTGTGTTTGCGGCACTGTCAGGGGTCGTTGCATGGTGTTCATGTGAACAATTTTCCGGTTTTATTGGTGAGCCTGCCGCATGAAGCACACTGTTAATGTCACGTTGGTATAAATGATTCAGGAGACAGGCGCAGGAATGCGTAATATTTTTTTTTTATTACTCCCAAATTACGGCGTGCCGTGTGAAAGGCACGGGACGAAGACCAAAAAACAGTATACAAAACACAGGGTTGAAATCCAAACAAAAGGAGGAGTACCTCGAATAAATAACACAAGCGCACAATGATTTACACATGGGACAAGACCCGTAATCATCTGCACAATCCACAATGGGATGAATGCCAAAAAACAATAAACAGGTACTCACACACACCAACGGACATTGTAACAATAATCGACAGCACTATGGTAAACCAAGAACACACTTATATAGTTACTAATCACTGGGAATAGGGGCCAGGTGTGCGTAATGAATGTTCTGGACGGATCCATGACAGTTAAATCGTTGGCTCATGTCTTGTGACTGGGTTATGGGGAGCAGAACCAATCAGAAAGACCTGTGGGATTTGTTTCCTGACCCTCAATAATCTGTAGTTCAGCATGTCATCCTGATCAGACGTTGGTGGTTCAAAAATGATGCATTCGTGTTGTGTTGGAATAGAAAACATGACTCCAAATGATACTTAACATTCCTGCACACTTTTTTTAAAGTTTCACTTTTCTTACATACCCAATAGTTGACATTCATCAATATAGGGGACTATAGTTGTCATGAATAGAATACAATGTTCATGTGATTTGAGGTGTTAGTTTGGAGTGACTCAGATGAAACATTTAATTTGAAGTATGAATGTTGATGTGGGATATGAGTTGATATCAGAGAGAGGATTAAGTGGTGACGCGATGCTGTGGGGTTTTTGAGGAGCTTAAAGTGGCTGTCTGCTAATTGGCAGGCTGGTTTCCTGGTCCTTGATTACAGCTAGCACAGGTGTATTCAGCTGGAGAAGGTGAATTAGAGGGGGGGAATCAGCTCCCTGAAGGTCTACCACTTTTCACTGTTGACACGTTTCTGAATGGAGTGAAGGCAAGCTGATGGCTTAGTGCTGTGTACTGATTCCGTGCCAAGTTAGCGTACAGAGGTAGAGAGGGCGTATACGCAGGAGATTCACAATGATGCAGGTTTAAGCTATGATCAGAGAGAGGGATTAGAGCATGTTTCCTCCACCAGAAAGGGTCGATGCAACTGCTTTTCCCGATCATAGTGAACCCTGCCTGTGCTCAGATTTCTTGGACTGGGCGTCTGGTTCCTTGCTGATTTGCTATTGGTAATGTAGCAGATGTGAACTCGGAGGCTAGTGAAGTGCTAGTGCAGTTGCCAAATGATTGTGACGTCCCCTGTCCTGTGATGTAAGAAGTCAACTGTTGCAAATGTATCCTCCTATTCAGGAAAAATCATTTTGACATACCAATAATCCAACATGTTAACATCCCATCATTCTAACATTCTCCAGACCAGCCCCATGCTGCAACCTGACTTTGCCGTAACCTAGCAACCATGGAAGGATGAGGCTCAGTGAAGCACAGCCAGAGTTCCAGCTGGTGTTCTCTGGTGTGTGTTTGTGTGTGTGTGTGTGTTTTCTTGTGTGTGTATGTGTGTGTGCTGGAATATATGCGTGTTCGGCTATTTAGCCTTCTTGTTAGCCTGTGTGTGCTAGGGGTAATGTGTGTGCGTGTGCGTGTGTGTGTGTGTGTGTGTGTGTGTGTGTGTGTGTGTGTGTGTGTGTGTGTGTGTGTGTGTGTGTGTGTGTGTGTGTGTGTGTGTGACAAAATATATGTGTGTCCAGCTCTTTAGCCTTCTTGTTAGCCTGTGTGTGCTAGGGGTAATGTGTGTGTGTGTGCTAGGGGTAATGGATGAGCTTAGTGGAAATGAGCGCTTGTCTCAGTCCTGCAGCGAAGATCAATATCAACCATACATTCATCTCTAATTACCACAGCAGGGCTCACATGAACACACACACACACACACACACACACACACACACACACACACACACACACACACACACACACACACACACACACACACACACACACACACACACACACACACACACACACACACACACACACACACACACACACATACACACACACACACACAAGTTCTTAGCCTTGACTAAGAGCACACACATCCCCTTGTAATGCAATATCTGATGGCTAGCTACTTCGTGATTGCCATTGGTGGGTATGTGTCTGTTATTTTGAGGAAATAAAATGTCAGGTATTCCTTGGTAATGAGGCCTTCTGACATCAATGGGACTGCCTGGTTAAATAAAGGTTAATATTTAAATAAAAACATTCAATTGTCTCCACTTTATCCACAAAGGATACAAGAACTGTGTGATTATTGACTCCACTCAACATTCTGTGACATCGACTTCCCTTTCAGCCACAGTGGAGACTCATCTGTTAACCTGCAATGTACTGTACATTTGCTGTAGTTAACTATTTTTTTCTCTCTCTCTCTCTCTCTCTCTCTCTCTCTCTCTCTCTCTCTCTCTCTCTCTCTCTCTCTCTCTCTCTCTCTCTCTCTCTCTCTCCTTCTGTCTCTCTCTGTCTGTCTCTCTCTCTCTGTGTCTCTCTCTCTCTCCTCCTGTGTCAGTGTTGAGTATAGGAGAAGGAGGTTTCTGGGAGGGCACAGTCAAGGGGAGAACAGGCTGGTTCCCTGCCGACTGTGTGGAAGAGGTTCAGATGAGACAGTATGACCCTCGGCTAGGTAAGGACTGGAGAACACACACACGGGCATACACAACATACACTCTCACTATTCACTGGGTGAACTTACTTGGGTTACCTAGCCCTGGTGGAACTATGGGTGCTGTCCACAGTGCTGAACAGGCTGGTGGGACTATAGGTGCTATCCACGGTGCTGGACAGGCCGGTGGAACTATGGGTGTTTGGTCACGGCGCTGAACAGGCTGGTTGATCTATAGGTGCTGTCCACGGTGCTGAACAGGCTGGTGGAACTATAGGTGCTGTCCACGGTGCTGAACAGGCTGGTGGAACTATAGGTGCTGTCCACGGTGCTGAACAGGCTTGTGGAGCTATAGGTGCTGTCCACAGTGCTGAACAGGCTGGTGGAACTATAGGTGCTGTCCACAGTGCTGACTCAGCCCTGTATGTACAATATTATGTATGCTGAGCTCTAATGTTTATACCCTGACTGCGGACACACACGAACAAATGCATGCACACACGCTCGCACGCACATTCACACGCGTGCACACACACACACACACACACACACACACACACACACACACACACACACACACACACACACACACACACACACACACACACACACACACACACACACCTGAAGATGCCCACAAACACATGATCTACACTCACATACTCTGTTGAGGAGGTATCTCACTCAGAAAGAAGTTAAAAAGAGCACATAAAAAGACATGGGGGAAAACATTCAGGTACCTGCCAAAATAATGGAAACACTTGAGTCTTATAGTCACCAGGTCTCAACCCAATTGAACACTTATGGGAGATTCTGTAGTGGCGCCTGTGTTAGCGATTTCCACCACCATCAACAAATGATGGAATTTCTCATGGAAGAATGTTGTCGCATCGCTTCAATAGAGTTCCAGAGAAAAGTAGAATCTATGCCAAGGTGCATTGAAGCTGTCCTAGCTCGTGGTGGCCCTTATGTTGGTGTTTCCTTTATTTTGGCAGTTACTTGTATATGTTGCATTCATTAATGTACTCTCTATCTCTGCATGTTTAGAGTAACAGTCAATGCGTACACTATACATTGATTATCGGAAAGTAATCAGACACCTTCAATTTTTCCACATTTTGTTACATTACAGCCTTATTCTAAAATGTATTAAATATTTTTTTACACACATTTTTTTACACACAATACCCCAAAATGACAAAGTGAAAACAGGTTTTTGATATTTTAGCAAACTTTTTTTATTAAAAAAGTTTAAAAACTATTCAGACCCTTTTCTATGAGACTTGAAATTGAGCTCAGGTGCATCCGGTTTCCATTGATCATCCTTCAGATGTTTCTACAACTTGTTTGGAGTCCACCTGTGGTAAATTTAATTGATTGGAGATGATTTTGAAAGGTCTCACAGTTGATAGTGCATGTCAGATCAAAAACCAAGCCATGGACGCCCAGCCAAACTGAGCAATCGGGGGAGAAGGGCCTTGGTCAGGGAGCTTCAAAGTTCCTCTGTTGAGATGAGAGAACCTTCCAGAAGGACAACCATCTTTGCAGCACTCCACCAATCAGGCCTTTATGGTAGAGGGGCCAGACTGAAGTCACTCCTCAGTAAGACGCACATGGAGTTTGCCAAAAGGCACCTAAAGATTCTCTGGTCTGATGAAACCTAGACTGAACTCCAAGCATCACTTCTGGAGGAAACCAGGTACCGCTCATCACCTGGCCAATATTATTTCTACGGTGAAGCATGGTGGTGGCAGCATCTTGCTATGAGGATGTTTTTCAGAGGCAGGGACTGGGAGACTAGTCAGGACAAGGGAAAAATGAATGGAGCAAATTACAGAGAGATCCTTGATAAAAACCTGTTTCAGACTGGGGCAAAGGTTCACATTTGGGTGTGAATACTTATGTAAATGTGATTTTTCTATTTAATCTGAAAACTTTCTGAATAAACTGTATCTACAAAAGTATGTGGACACCCCTTCAAATGAGTGGATTTGGTACTGCAATCGCCATAATTTTTTGACACAATGACGCTGACAGAGATGGTCGCCTCACTTTGAGTCCTTAGGAAACTATGCAACATTTATTTTTTTTCTGTATTATTTCTTACCTTGTTACCCCAGGAAATATTAAGTCTTATTACATACAACCCGGAAGAACTATTGGATATAAGAGCAACGTCAACTTACCAACATTACGACCAGGAATCCGACTGATCCCAGAAGCAGACCCAAAACGACGGCACCGCAGAAGGGGCCGACAGAGCAGCCAACTGGTCAGGCTCCTTGGACGTGCTCATCGCCCATCGCTCCAGAGTATACTACTCACCAATGTCCAGTCTCGTGACAACAAGGTAGATGAAATTCAAGCAAGGTTTGCCTTCCAGAGAGACATCAGAGATTGTAACATTCCCTGTTTCACGGAAACATGGCTCTCTCGGGATATGTTGTTGGAATCGGTTCAGCCACTGGTCTTCCCCATGCATTAAGCTGACAGAGATAAACACCTCTCTGGGAAGATGAAGGGCAGATTAACGACTCATGGTGTAATCATAACAACATACAGGAACTCAAGTCCTTATGCTCACTTGACCTAGAATTCCTTACAATCAAATGTCGGCCATATTATCACCCAAGAGAATTCTCGTCAGTTATCATCACAGCTGTATACATTCCCCCTCAAGCAGACACCACAACGGTCCTCAAGGAACTTCACTGGACTCTATGTAAACTGGAAACCATATATCCTGAGGCTGCATTTATTGTAGCTGGGGATTTTCACTAAGCAAAATTGAGAACAAGGCTACCTAAATTATTTTAGAATATTGATTGCAGTACTCGGGGGGGTAATACACTCGATCACTCCTACTCTAACTTCCTCAATGCATACAAAGCCCACCCCCGCCCTCCCTTTGGCAAATCCAACTACAGCGCCATCTTGCCCCTAGCGTCTTATAGGCAGAAACTCAAACAGGATGTAACAGTGACTAGAACCATTCAACGCTGGTCTGACCAATCGGAATCCACGCTTCAAGACTGAGTTTATAAGGAAGTGCATTGGAGATGTTGTACCCACTGTGACTATTAAAACCTACCGTAACCAGAAACTGTGTATGGATGGCGGCATTCGCGTCAAACGGAAAGCACAAACCACTGCATTTAACCATGGAAAGAGGTCTGGGAATATGGCTGAATATAAACTCTGTAGTTAGTCCCTCTGCAAGGCAATCAAACAAGCTAAATTACGGAACAGGGACAAAGTGGAGTCGCAATTCAACGGCCTCAGACACAAGACGTATGTGGCAGGGTCTATAGGAAATCACGGACTACAAGACGAAAACCAGCCATGTCACGGACACCGACGTCACACTTCCAGACAAACTAAACACCTTCTTTGCCTGCTTTGAGGATAATAGAGTGCCACCGTCACGGCACTCTAACAAGGACTGCGCCCCCCCCCTCTCCTTCTCCGTGGCCGACTTGAGTAAAACATTTAAACGTATGAACCCTCGCAAGGCTGCATCCCGAGCCGCGTTCTCAGAGAATGCGCAGACCATCAGGCTGGTGTGTTTACAGACATATTCAAACGCTCCCTATCCCAGTCTGCTGTCACCACATGCTTCAAGATGGCCACCATTGTTCCTGTACCCACGAAGGCAAAGATAACTGAACTAAATGACTACCGCCCCATAGCACTCACTTTTGTCATCATGAAGTGCTTTGAGAGACTAGTCAAGGATCATATCACGTCCACCTTACCAATCACCCTAAACCCACTTCAATTTGCATACCGCCCCAACAGGTCCAAAGACGATGCAATCGCCATCACACTGCACACTGCCCTATCCCATCTGGACAAGAGGAATACATATGTAAGAATGCTATTCATTGACTACAGCTCAGCATTCAACACCATAGTTTCCTCCAAGCTCATCATCAAGCTGGAGGTCCTGGGTCTCAACCCCGCCCTATACAATTGGGTCCTGGACTTTCTGACGGGCCGCCCCAAAGGTGGTGTCAGTAGGAAACAACCTCTCCACTTCACTGACCCAACACTGGGACCACACAAGGATGTGTGCTCATCCCCCTCCTGTACTCCTTGTTCAACCACGACTGCCTGGCCATGCACGCCTCTAACTCAATCATCAAGTTTGCAGATGACACTACAGTAGCTGGCTTGATTACCAACAATGATGAGACAGCCTCCAGGAAGGAGGTGAGGGCCCTGGGAGTGTGGTGTGAGGAAAATAACCTCTCACTCAGAATCAACAAAATAAAGGAGATGATCATGGACTTCAAGAAACAGCAGAGGGAGCACCCCCCTATCCACATCAAAGGGACAGCAGTGGAGAAGGTGGACAGTATTAAGTTCCTAGGCGTACACATCACAGACAAACTGAAATGGTCCACCCACACAGACAGTGTGGCGAGGAAGGCGCAGCAGCGCCTCTTCAACCTCGAGAGGCTGAAGAAATTTGGCTTGTCACCCAAACCCCTGTCAAACATTTACAGATGCACAATCGGGAGCATTCTGTCGGGCTGTATGCCTTCAACCACAAGGCTCTCCAGTGGATGGTGGAGTCTGGGCAAACTACCTGCCCTCCATGACATCTACAGCATCCAATGTCACAGGAAGGCCAAAAAGATTATCAAGGACAACAACCACCTGAGCTACTGCCTGTTCACACTGCCACCATCCGGAAGTGAGGTCAGTACAGGTGTATCAAAGCAGGGATGGAGAGACTGAAAAACAGCTTCTATCTCAAGGCCATCAGCCTGCTAAACAGCCATCACTAAATCAGAGAGGCTGCTGCATACATTGAGACAACAATCACTGGACACTTTTATAAATGGATCACAAGTCACTTTAAACAATGCCACTATAAATAATGCCACTTTAATAATGTTTACATATCTTACATTACTCATGTCATATGTACAGTATGTACTGTATTTTATACCATCTATTGCACCTTGCCTATGCCGCTAGCCCATCGCTCATCCATTTATTCACATGTACATATTCTGATTCAGCCCTTTAGATTTGTGTGTATTATAGCTGAAGTCGAAAGTTTACATACACTTAGTTTGGAGTCATTAAAACTCGTTTGTCAACCACTCCACAAATTTCTTGTTAACGAACTATAGTTTTGTCAAGTCAGTTAGGACATCTACTTTGTGCATGACACAAGTAATTTTTCCAACAATTGTTAACAGACAGATTATTAAATGTATAATTAACTGTATCACAATTCCAGTGGGTCAGAAGTTTACATACACTAAGTTGACTGTGCCTTTAAACATCTTGGAAAATTCCAGAAAATGATGTCATGGCTTTAGAAGCTTCTGGTGGGCTAATTAACTTCATTTGAGTCAATTTGAGGTGTACCTGTGGATTTATTTCAAGGCCTACATTCAAACTTAGTGCCTCTTTGCTTGACATCATTGTGTGCTGTCTCCTAGAGATTAATGTAAATTGTTGCGAAAAGTGCAAATCAATCCCAGAACAACAGCAAAGGACCATGTGAAGATGCTGGAAGAAACAGGTACAGAAGTATCCATATCCACAGTAAAATGAGTCCTATATCGACATAACCTGAAAGGCCGCTCAGCAAGAAAGAGGCCACTGCTCCAAAACCGCCATAAAAAAGCCAGACTACGGTTTGCAACTGCACATCGTACTTTTTGGAGAAATGTCCTCTGGTCTGATGAAACAAAAATAGAACTGTTTGGCCATAATGACCATCGTTATGTTTGGAGAAAAAAAGGGGATGCTTGCAAGCCAAAGAACACCATCCCAACCGTGAAGCACGGGGATGGCAGCATCATGTTGTGGGGGTGGTTTGCTGCAGGAGGGACAGGTGCACTTCACAAAATAGATGGCATCATGGAGGCAGGAAAATTATGTGGATATATTGAAGCAACATCTCAAGACATCAGTCAAATTAAAGCTTGGTCGCAAATGGGTCTTCCAAATGGACAATGACCCCAAGCATACTTCCAAAGTTGTGGCAAAATGGCTTAAGGACAACAAAGTCAAGGTATTGGAGTGGCCATCACAAGGCCCTGACCTCAATCCTATAGAAAATGGGTGGGCAGAACTCAAAAAGTGTGCGCGAGCAAGGAAGCCTACAAACCTGACTCAGTTGCACCAGCTCTCCATTCAGGAGGAATGGGCCAAAATTCACCCAACTTATTGTGGGAAGCTTGTGGAAGGCTACCCGAAATGTTTGACCCGAGTTAAACAATTTTAACACAATGCTACCAAATACTAATTGAGTGTATGTAAACTTCTGACCCACTGGGAATGTGATGGAAGAAATCAAAGCTGAAATAAATCATTCTCTCTACTCTTATTCTGACATTTCACGTTTCACGTTCTTAAAATAAAGTGGTGATCCTGACTGACCAAAGGAATTTTCACTAGGATTAAATGTCAGGAATTGTGAAAAACTGAGTTTAAATGTATTTGGCTAAGGTGTATGTAAACTTCCAACTTCAACTGTAGGTAGTTGTTGGGGAATTGTTAGATTACTTGTTAGATATTACTGCACTGTCGGAACTAGAAGCCCAAGCATTTTGCTACACTCGCATTAACATCTGCTAACCATGTGTATGTGACCAATCAAATTTGATTTGATTTGATCTTACATTGGCAGTAAAATGGCCTTACTGAAGAGCTCAGAGACTTTCAGCGTGGTATCGTCATAAGATGCCACCTTTCCAACAAGTCAGTTTGTCAAATTTCTGTCCTGCTAGAGCTGCCCCGGTCAACTGTAAGTGCTGTTATTGTGACGTGGAAACGTCTAGGAGCAACAACAGCTCAGAACGGGATCTCCGAGTGCTGAAGCACGTAGCGCATAAAAATAGTCTATCCTCAGTTGCAAAACTCACTACTGAGTTCCAAACTGCCTCTGGAAGCAACGTCAGCAAAATAACTGTTCGTAGGGATCTTCATGAAATGGGTTTCCATGGCCGATCAGCCGCACACAAGCCTATGATCACCATGCACAATGCCAAGCGTCAACTTGCTGCCATTGAACTTTGGAGCAGTGGAAACGTGTTCTCTGGAGTGATGAATCGCAGTCCACTATCTGGCAGTCCGACAGAAGAATCTTGGTTTGGCAGATTCCATGAGAAAGCTGCCTGCCCCAATGCATAGTGCCAACTGTAAAGTTTGGTGGAAGAGGAATAATGGTCTCGGGCTGTTTTTCATGGTTCGAGCTTGGCCCCTTATTTCCAGTGAAGTGAAATCTTAACGCTACAACATGCAATGACATTCTAGATGATTCTGTGCTTCCAACTTTGTGGCAACAGTTTAGGGAATACCTTTCCTGTTTCAGAATGACAATGGCCCTGTGTACAAAGCGAGGTACATACAGAAATGGTTTGTCGAGATCGGTGCGGAGGTATTTGACTGGCCTGCACAGAGCCCTGACCTCAACTTCCATCGGACACCTTTGGGATGAATCAGAACGCCGACTATGAGCCAGGCCTAATCACCCAACATCAGTGCCCGACCTCACTAATGCTGGTGTGGTTGAATGGAAGTGAGTCCCTGCAACCATGTTCCAACATCTAATGGAAAACCTTCCCAGAAGATCTGAGGCTGTTATAGCAGCAAAGGGGAGACCGACTCCATATTAATGCCCATGATTTTGGAATGAGATGTTCAATGTGCACACGTCCACATACTTTTGGTCATGTCATTCAGGGGTCAGTATCTATCCAGTCATATTGTCAATCTTTGTAGATTCATTTTTTATGTTTTCTTGAATGGGATTTTTTTTGAGGGTGTGTCTGGAGAGGGTTTTGTGAAAATAGGTGTTGAGGAATGTATGTTGTCTTGCCTCCCCCCCATTCCTTGAGGAATCCTGCCGCTTTATGGGATAAGGAGGTCGGGAGAGGTGAGGAGAGAGTGCCTGGGTGAGAGTGCGAGAAGCTGAGAAAAGGGAGGTGTCTAAACACAGGAGGGAGTGAGATAGTGAAGGAGAAGAATAAGGGAGAAAGGACAGAGGAGAATAAATTAATGAGGCAACTCTTTCTTTTTCTCCACTCTCCTTCCTGTCTTTCCTTATTCCCTCTCCTCTCTTGCTGTTTCCCCTCTCCCTCCCTCATCTCCCTCTCTCTTCTCTACTTGTCTCTTATCCCTCCTCTCTTTGTATTTCTCTCCTTCCTTATCTCTCTATTTCTCTTTCCTCTAATGTCACTTACCCCTCTTCCCTCTGTTTCCTCTCCCTTATCTCTCTCTCTCCTCTATTTGTCTCTTCCCCCTCCTCTCTCTTAATTTCCCTTCCTCCCTCCCTCCACTTCTCCTTCTCATTCCATGTCCTTCACCCCTTTCCACTGGGTGTTGAAGTACAGACACGTTATATATATTTTTAGATTGTTTAATATTAACTCAGCAAATGATTTTGGTGCAATAAATAAGTCTAGCTAAATAGATAATGCTCAACAGTTAAGGATATGCAGTTGTTTTTACAGGAATTTGATGTATCCTAGGATACTTCAACGGTCATGAAATAATAGATAACACACTAGAGGACACACACACAGAAAGACAATCGCACACAAACTCAGGCACACACATTCACACACGTAGACACAAGCATGCACACACTCAGAAAAACACACACTTGTTTATCTGGTAAGCATTGAGGCATCACTGACAGTCATGGCAATATGTCTCAGCTCAGCTCAGTGAAGCAGGAAAGACAGCCCTGTCTACAATTAACTAACCTAAACAACACTGCTCCCTGTGTCTGTGTGTGTGTGTGTGTGCGGGTGTGTGATTTTGTCTGTGTGTGTGTGTGCACATAATGTTTTATCCATGTGTTTTACCCGTGTATGCGTGAGTGTGTAGTTGTATTGAAATCAGAGTGTGGGTTTGTGAGTAACTGGCTGTGTGCTGCAGGGTCTCTTATACATCACCCTGTGTCGTGACTCTCACTGTCTCATCCCCCTTAATCTATCCAACTGTCTTTGTCTCTCTTTCCCTCTCTGTCTCTTTCTCTCTTTTTTTCTCTCTCCTCCCATTCTCTCCCTTTCCACCTCTCTGTGTTGATTTGGTGATAAGATTTTAGTCAGGGTCAGAGAGAGAGAGATAGAGATAGAGAGAGGGAGAGAGATAGGGGTAGCGTTAAGGCTAGGGTCAGGCCATCAGTGAATCTGTTGTTATTTATTTTGACACCTCTCTCTCTCACACACACACACACATGCACACGCAGACACACACACAGACACACACACACACACCTGCGCACAACCACATCGCCAAGGGGACATTAATCTGGGGATGACATTTTATCATTTACTGCAGGTAGGAGAGAGATTTTAAAAAAGGGAGAAAGAGATTATTGGAGAGAAGGAAGGGGGAGAGGACAGAGGGATGAAGGGAAGGGAAAGAGAAGGGGAGAAGGAGGGAGAGACTGATGGAGAGAATGAGAGCGAGAAAGAAAAGGATATTGATAGAATTCATTAACTCAACAATGAGTGATGTATAACATTTACATTAGAGTTATTTAGAGTATGCTCTTATCCAGAGTGACTTACAGTTAGTGCATTCATTCAGCTAGGTGGGACAACCACATATCTCAGTCGTAATTAAAAAATGTAAGTAGCTATCAGGAAAGTCAGAGAAAAAAAGTTCAGTTAGTTCACCAAATAGAGGGGGGGGGGGGGGGTGCTGTGGGATTATTTAAGTTCATCTTTGAAGAGGTAAGGTTTCGGAAGATGGACAGGGACTCTGCTGTCCTAGCTTCAGGGGGAAGCTTGTGGTGGTGGGCAAGGTTGAGCTTGTGGTGGTGGGCTGACATCCAAGCTGAGATATCTACCAGGAATGCAAAGAAGAGGGGCAAAGAAGAGGGGGAGAGAGAAAAGTAATTGAGTGTCATCTGCATAGCAATGACTGGAAATACCATGTGAGGTTATAACAAAGTAAATTGACTTGTGTATAGAGAGAAGAGGGCCTAGAACCGAGCCCTGTGGGACACCAGTAGTGAGAGTATGTGGTGCAGTCACAGATCCTCTCCATATCATCTGGTATGAGCGACCTAACAGGTAGGATGCAATCCAAGTGTGTGCAGAGCTTGAGATGCCCAGCCTGAGAGGGTGGAGAGGAGGATCTAATGGTTTATGTTGTTCAAGGCAGCTGACAGATTTAGGAGGATGAGAACAGAGGAGAGAGAGTCAGCTTTGGCAGTGCCGAGAGCCTCCATGACACAGAGGAGAGCAGTCTCGGTGGAGTAACCCATCTTGAAGCCTGACTGGTTACAGTCAAGAAGATCGTTTGGAGAGAGATAGCAAGCAAGAAAGTTGGTCAGAGACAGCATGCTCAAGTGTTTTGGAAATTTAAGAAGAGACACAGAGGAGAGCAGTGACACAGAGGAGAGTAGTCTTGGTTGAGTGACCCATCTTGGAGCCTGACTGGTTAGAGTGAATACTTTTCAAGCTGCGCTTTGGTCCAACCCTTCCGACGACAGGCGTTACAACTGTTTCAGATAACATTTTGTCCCAGTCTACATAGTGTTAAAGTTACTCTTGTAATGAACATGATGGGAGACAGAGAGCTGGTTTCAAGCGCAGGGCGCAGCAGGTGTTTATTCCAAAGGAACACAGGAGGAGGCAGGTAGCTGGGTCCAGGGGCAGGCAGAAGGTCATACACAGGGGGTCCAAAAAGGCAAGAGTACATGCAGGGAAAAGGCTAGTAAAGTAGTCCGGGAGATCAGGCAATAGTTTGATAACAGGAAATCCGAAAAGTACAGTACAGTAAAGTACAGGCAGGGAATAGGCAAAAGGCGTCGTTAGTGAGGCAGGCAAATCTATCATACACGGGAGGATTGACTTACAGGAAAACCAGCCCTCTGAACAGAAGTCTGTCACAAAACAAACAATACCTCACAATGATGGGGTGTGAAGAACTGAATTAAATAGTGTGTGATAATGACATACAGGTGTGTGAACAGGTGATCAGAATCCAGGGGATCTGGAGAGTGAGCTGCGTTCAGTGGATCTACATGTTTGAGAGTGTGAGTTGGAAGCAGACGTTACAACTCTACAGGTTGTGTCACATTTTCAGAGTTCATTTGACTCAAAATGGTGTTAAAATTCACACATAAACATTTTTTAATTCCACTGAAATAGGTTGCTTGTCAAGCCCTGACCATAGTATTCTTTGTTTTCTTTATTGTTTTGGCTAGGTCAGGGTGTGACATGGGTGATGTATGTGTTTTTCTACTGTCTAGATGTTTTGTAGGTTTATGGTGTTGTTTACTTTCTAGGTGTCTATGTATGTCTATGGTTGCCTAGATTGGTTCTCAATTAGAGGCAGCTGTTTATCGTTGTCCCTGATTGGGAACCATATTTAGGCAGCCATCTTCTTTGGGTATTTCGTGGGTTATTGTCTATGTCTAGTTGCCTGTGTATGCACATTCATAATATAGCGTCACGTTCGTTTTGTTATTTTGTATAGTTTGTTTAAGTGTTCTTCGTCTTATTAAAGATGTATTCATATCACGCTGCACCTTGGTCTCCTCCATACGACGAACGAGACAGAATAACCCACCATAAATGGACCAAGCAGCATGAATGGGAGGAACAGCGCTTAATGGAGAAATGGACCCGGGAGAAGGACGAATGGGTAACAACCTGGGAGGAGATTGAGAGTTGGTCGATCGATCCAGGGAGAGTGCCAGAGCCTGCATGGGATTCTTTGGAACAGTGCGAGGAGGGATACAGGAGAATGGAGGAACGACGAAGATATAAGGGTACACGGCTAGCACGGAAGCCCGAGAGGCAGCCCCAATAATTTGAGGGGGTTGGCACATGAGGAGATTGGCTAAGTCAGGTAGGAGACCTGAGCCAACTCCTCGTGCTTACCGTGGGGAACGTGTAACTGGTCAGACACCGTGTTATGCAGAGATGCGCATGGTGTCTCCAGTGCGCATTTCTAGCCCGGTGCGCTATATTCTAGCTCCTCGCATTGGCTGGGCTAGAATGAGCATCCAGCCAGGACGGGTTGTCAGCTTTACACTCCAGACCTCCAGTATGCCTCCACAGCCCAGTACGTCCTGTGCCTGTTCCCCGCACTCGCCCTGAGGTGCGTGTCCCCAGCCTAGTACCACCAGTGCCGGCACCCCGCACCAGGCCTACAGTGCGCCTCCAGGGTCCAGTACTCCCTGTTCCTGCTCCTCGCACTCTCCCTGAGGTGCGAGTCCCCAGCCTGGTACCTCCAGTGCCGGCACCACGCACTAGGCATATAGTGTGACTCGGCAGTCCAGTACACCCTGTTCCTTCTCCCCGCACTCGCCCTGAGGTGCGTGTCTCCAGTCCGTATAGCTTCACGTTAGTTTTGTTATTTTGTATAGTTTAAGTGTTCTTCGTCTTATTAAAGAACATGTATTCATATCACGCTGCGCCTTGGTCTCCTCCATATGAAAGTGACAATGCTTTTACACTGCAATGACTGCCTCATTTTACACTCCGATTTAATTCTGACACTAGAGCTCATTGACTCCTCATAATGTTGAAAATACTCACCCTGGGTTATAATAAGTCAACACTGTCATTTTTACACCCCCTTGTTTTGTGTGTAGGGTCAAAGAAGCAGAATCATGAGGGAGAATGATTTAGCAGAAGGGAGAGATTATAAGATAGAAGAGGAGAGAGTAGTGAAAGAGTGAGGGAAGATTGTGATGGCACATGACCATCTGGGTACGGGCTGAGTGTGTAACGGCGTTCGTCGTCGGAAGAGTAGGAGGACCAAAGCGCAGCGTGGTAAGTGTTCATGTTTGTTTATTGAACTGAACACTAATACAAAATAACAAGAGAATAAATTAAACCGAAACAGTCCCGTAAGGTGCAAACACTAAACAGAAAATAACTACTCACAAAACCCAGGTGGGAAAAAGCTACCTAAGGATGGTTCCCAATCAGAGACAACGTTAGACAGCTGTCCCTGATTGAGAACCATACCCGGCCAAAACAAAGAAATACAAAACATTGAAAAAGGACATAGAATGCCCACCCAAATCACACCCTGACCAAACCAATATAGAGACAGAAAACGCTCTCTACGGTCAGGGTGTGACAGAGTGGTTAGGTTTGGAGGAAAGGGAGGCAGAAAATGCTCTCTACAGTCAGGGCGTGACAGAGTGGTTAGGTTTGGAGGAAAGGGAGGCAGAAAATGCTCTCTACAGTCAGGGCGTGACAGAGTGGTTAGGTTTGGAGGAAAGGGAGGCAGAAAATGCTCTCTACAGTCAGGGCGTGACAGAGTGGTTAGGTTTGGAGGAAAGGGAGGCAGAAAATGCTCTCTACAGTCAGGGCGTGACAGAGTGGTTAGGGTTGGAGGAAAGGGAGGCAGAAAATGCTCTCTACAGTCAGGGCGTGACAGAGTGGTTAGGTTTGGAGGAAAGGGAGGCAGAAAATGCTCTCTACAGTCAGGGCGTGACAGAGTGGTTAGGTTTGGAGGAAAGGGAGGCAGAAAATGCTCTCTACAGTCAGGGCGTGACAGAGTGGTTAGGTTTGGAGGAAAGGGAGGCAGAAAATGCTCTCTACAGTCAGGGCGTGACAGAGTGGTTAGGTTCGGAGGAAAGGGAGGCAGAAAATGCTCTCTACAGTCAGGGCATGACAGAATGGATAGGGTTGGAGGAAAGGGAGGCAGAAAATGCTCTCTACAGTCAGGGCGTGACAGAATGGATAGGTTTGGAGGAAAGGGAGGCAGAAAATGCTCTCTACAGTCAGGGCGTGACAGAGTGGTTAGGGTTGGAGGAAAGGGAGGCAGAAAATGCTCTCTACAGTCAGGGCGTGACAGAGTGGTTAGGTTCGGAGGAAAGGGAGGCAGAAAATGCTCTCTACAGTCAGGGCATGACAGAATGGATAGGGTTGGAGGAAAGGGAGGCAGAAAATGCTCTCTACAGTCAGGGCGTGACAGAGTGGATAGGGTTGGAGGAAAGGGAGACAGAAAAGGAAACAAAGTAGTGATCAGAGACTTGGAGGGGGGTTTCAGTTAGATTAGAAGGCGAAAAGCCTCTAGTAAAAAGGAGGTCAAGCGTATTGCCTGCCTTGCGAGTAGGAGGGGACTGGGAAAGGGTGAGGTCAAAGAGGCAAGGAGGGGAAAGAGAGAGTTGGAAAGAGATGTATGAAAGGCGCCCAGTTGAAAAGCAGTGAGCAATTATCAGAAAATTAGCTTATCAAGGTGTCAAGCTCATTGAGGAACTCTCTAAGGGCACCTGGTGGGCGATAGATGACAATAATGTTTGTCATCTATCGCTTGAGTGGACAAGTGACAGTGAAAGCATGGAATTCAAATGAGGAGATTGACAGGTGAGGGAGGGAGAAATGAGTGCCACCACTGCAACGACCAGATGCTCTCGGACATTGAGAGAAAACGTAGTCAGATGAAGAGAGAGAAGCTGGAGTAGGAGTGTTCTCTGGTGTGATCCATGTCTCCATCAGTCTAGAGACTGAAGGGCAGCATACAGTAGGCTGAGATCAAATCGGCATTCCATTGCGCGCAGGGTACACAAAATTAGAAGGGTTGGAGCCAAGGGGTGGGGGAGCATCTGTAAAGCCTATAGGGAGAGGAGTGAGCAGAAAGTTACCAAAGCTACAAAAGAGCAAAATGAGATCATCTGAAAATAACTAGGTAAGATACTCAAGTGATAGAGTGGTGTGGTGGAGCCCTCCTCTCTTTCCTTCCTCAAATAAATCAGCAGAACAACTCGGCAGAACCATCTTTTTTTTCAACTTCAAGCTGCTGCCGTGGGTGTATAGGTGTTTGCATTTGTTTGTAGGTGTGCGTGTGACTTAACATAGGGATCTCACAACTTTTTAATCTAAGTTGTGTTACTGACCGTTTTAGCTACTATTTAGTTTTAGTAACAAGGTTTGACATTTCTTAATGGTTTATTTATCTTATTTTCTTTCTCTCTTTTCCTCTTCCCTTTCATCTCTTTCCCCCTTTGTCCCCTCACTCGCTCCATCCCTGTCTCCATCCCTGTCTCCTTCCCTGTCTCCATCCCTGTCTCCTTCCCTGTCTCCATCCCTGTCTCCATCCCTGTCTCCTTCCCTGTCTCCATCCCTGTCTCCATCCCTGTCTCCTTCCCTGTCTCCATCCCTGTCTCCATCCCTGTCTCCATCCCTCTCCATCCCTGTCTCCATCCCTGTCTCCTTCCCTGTCTCCATCCCTGTCTCCTTCCCTGTCTCCATCCCTGTCTCCATCCCTGTCTCCTTCCCTGTCTCCATCCCTGTCTCCATCCCTGTCTCCTTCCCTGTCTCCATCCCTGTCTCCATCCCTGTCTCCATCCCTGTCTCCTTCCCTGTCTCCATCCCTGTCTCCATCCCTGTCTCCTTCCCTGTCTCCATCCCTGTCTCCTTCCCTGTCTCCATCCCTGTCTCCATCCCTGTCTCCTTCCCTGTCTCCATCCCTGTCTCCATCCCTGTCTCCTTCCCTGTCTCCATCCCTGTCTCCATCCCTGTCTCCATCCCTGTCTCCATCCCTGTCTCCTTCCCTGTCTCCTTCCCTGTCTCCATCCCTGTCTCCATCCCTGTCTCCATCCCTGTCTCCTTCCCTGTCTCCATCCCTGTCTCCATCCCTGTCTCCATCCCTGTCTCCTTCCCTGTCTCCATCCCTGTCTCCATCCCTGTCTCCTTCCCTGTCTCCATCCCTGTCTCCATCCCTGTCTTCTTCCCTGTCTCCATCCCTGTCTCCATCCCTGTCTCCTTCCCTGTCTCCATCCCTGTCTCCATCCCTGTCTCCTTCCCTGTCTCCATCCCTGTCTCCTTCCCTGTCTCCATCCCTGTCTCCATCCCTGTCTCCTTCCCTGTCTCCTTCCCTGTCTCCATCCCTGTCTCCATCCCTGTCTCCATCCCTGTCTCCTTCCCTGTCTCCATCCCTGTTTCCATCCCTGTCTCCATCCCTGTCTTCATCCCTGTCTCCATCCCTGTCTTCATCCCTGTCTCCATCCCTGTCTCCATTCCCTCCGTCCCTCTGTCCCTCCTCAGTGCTGACTAGTTGAATGACTCACAGACTTATGAATCACCAGTCAGATACAGACTGCTCTATTTTTAGCCGGGAGTCTCTCCTCCCTCCCTTTCCTCTATGTCTATACCTCACTCTCTAGCTCCTTCTCTACTCTCCTGGAATGGTAATCACAGGACCGATGCAACAGCAGAGGAAAGGGAGTCATGGTTGAGAGAGAAAAGAAAAGAAGAGAGAGCAGGCAGCAGAAAGAGTTGTGGGCATTGAGGATGCATCACACACACACAGATCTAATAACTAGCTAGGGCTTCATTTGATCCCAGAGCTCTGAAATGAGGCAGTAATAATGACATCATACAGAAGCTCTAAAGTGCTATGTTTACAAGGTCATGCACGTTAACACGCCTCTCTCCTGATGATATGATGATATGATGAGATACTTTAGTACAAAGAGATGGACAAGAAGAAGAAATGAGATACAGACAACATAATACAATGCTAACAAATCTAATCGCCAAGTCAGTCAATGAATCATGCCATGACCTTAGGCAGATGTGTATAGGAGAACCCGATGAGACCAATACTCACTTTTTTTAGGTAAATACAAATCTCTGACAGTCACAGCACTATTGATCCCATCTAGTTGTGATCGCTTACAGCAATACATGTTTATGGGTTATTAGCCTCTGATGGAGGCAATATGCTAATTCTAAAACACACACACTGTAAGTAACACTATTGGTCTTAGTGTTACCTGTAAGTCAGCAGTGATATTAGCATAGCCAGAGAGAGAGGGAGGAGAGAAAAGAATAGAGAGAAAGAGAGAAGAAGAAGAAGAACGAGGGGGAGGGAGGGAGCAATTGTAGGAGGACATGTATTTAGCATTAATTATTATTTTTATTTTTAAAAATGGGTGTGGGGTAGATCAGCTTTAATATTGCAGTTAGATTGTAGCTTCCATCAATGTAATTGTCTGCATCATTTCCAATCCCCCATATATTTTTAATGAAGACATGAAATAACACAGATGGAATCATGTAGTAACCAAAAAGGTGTTAACCCTCCTGCTGTGTTCTGGTCGAATTGGACCGATTTACAAGTTTTCAAGTTATTTAATTCTGATTGTCATAAGGTTCCAGGACTTTGTCCACACAGTGCATCTGAACACACAAAATACATTTGGATGATATTCATAAAATTGGTGTGTTTTATTTAACTTTTGTACACCTGTGGTGTTCCCGGTCAAAAAATGACCGGTCATTTGAAATGAATGGGTGAGAATACAATTAGTGTGTAAAATTGAGTTCAGGTACATGCCGATTCATCAGATGGACACACTTCCTCTCCCAGACCCCCACATGCATGTGTTTTGAGCACACACACACCTCACTTCCCTTCTTGGTTTCCATGGCAACCCCCATGGGAACCTTTCCCCAATAGAATCTTTCCCCCACGGAAACCACACCTGTTGGCATTCTCACAAACAATTGTAACATTGTTTCAATAATATATAGAACTGTTCTCTCAGCTCTGGTATATAAAGCTTTTTTGAGGCCTTGCTCACAATTCATTCTGTGGCAGCACAATGACCAAACGATATACTGTATGTGAGGCTCTTGATCATATCTTTGATCATGACACTGGTGAGGAGGAGAGAGTCCTTGTTAAACTTTGACACAAAGTAGTCTGTGATAAATAGCACAATATGTTTCATCTGAATATTTGTTATAGTCAAAATAATCCATACATTATGCTTTGTTTTACTCAAAACAATTAGTTGTAGGAGCTCCGGTCAATGAGGCCTACAGGCCATAAAAAGCAAATAGAAGTTTAAAACTTGTAATGTTCACAAGAACTTAAGTTGATAAAAAGATCTAACACAACATTAGGTGATAATATATGTGTTATTATGGATTTATAATCAGCTATAATGGGGTGGTCATTTTGGACCTGGAACACAGAATTAATTAACATGAAACGAACACAACAAGAGGGTTAAACAAATCTAAATCTTTTAGTTTTTTGATTCTTCAAAGTAGCCACCCTTTGCCTCGTTAACAGCTGTGCACACGATTGGCATTCTCTCAACCAGCTCCACCTGGAATGTTTTTCCAACAGTCTTGAAGGAGTTTCCACATATGCTGAGCACTTGTTGGCTGCTTTTCCTTCATTCTGTGGTCCAACTCATCCCAAACCGAACCAACTCAATTGGGTTGAGGTCGGGTGATTGTGGAGACCAGGTCATCTGATGCAGCACTACATCACTCTCCTTCTTGGTCAAATAGCCCTTACACAGCCTGGAGGTGTGTTGGGTCATTGTCCTGTTGAAAAACAAATTATAATCTCACTAAGCGCAAACCAGATAGGATGGCGTATCGCTGCAGAATGCTGTGGTAGCCATGCAGATTTAGTGTGCCTTGAATTCTAAATAGATTACTGACAGTGTCACCAGTAAAGCACCCCCACACCATAACACCTCCTCCTTATTGCTTCATACGTTCACCTACTCTGCGTCTCACAAAGACAAAGAGGTTTGAACCAAAAATCTCATATTTGGACTCATCAGACCAAAGGACAGATTTCTACCAGTCTAATGTCCATTGCTTGTGTTTCCTGGCCTAAGCAAATCTCTTCTTCTTATTGGTTGCCTTTAGTAGTGGTTTCTTTGCAGCAATTTGACCGTGTTCTCTGAACAGTTGATGTTGAGATGTGTCTGTTACTTGAACTCTGTGAAGCATTTATTTGGGCCGCAATTTCTGAGGCTGATAACTCTAATGAACTTATCTTCTGCAGCAGAGGTAACTCTGGGTCTTCCTTTCCTGTGGCAATCTTCATGAAAGCCTGTTTCATCATCGCACTTGATGGCTTTCGCGACTGCACTTGAAGAAACTTTCAAAGTTCTTGAAATGTTCCGTATTGACTGACCTTCATGTCTTAAAGTAATGATGGACTGTTGTTTCTCTTTGCTTATTTGAGCTGTTCTTGACTTAATATGGACTTGGTCTTTTACCAAATAGGGCTGTCTTCTGTATACCACCCCTACCTTGTCACAACACATTGGCTCAAACGCTGATTGGCTCAAATGCATTAAGAAGGAAATAAATTCCACAAATTAACTTTTAGCAAGGTACACCTGTTAATTGAAATGCATTCCAGGTGACTACCTCACAAAGTTCTTTGAGAAAATGCCAAGCGTGTCCAAAGCTGTTGTCGTGTCTTTGGCTATGCAGGATTAAAAATATGACATGCTATTCTATAAAATTATTGAGCTAATCATGTAAATGTAATTAACTAGAGAGTTGGGCACCACAAATAATATTTATAGAGCTGTTATCTTCCGAATAAACTCTTAAAGACCTAGTAATATTTTACATCAATAGTAGTCAATATTAATCGCCATATTAATTCAGTCTCATCTGAAAGTTGTAAATTCTTGGTTATCTGCAAGAACCCTGGCTTACAAGTTGAATCAGCAATACAAAATTGGGTTTAATTATTTATTTACTAAATACCTAACTAATCACACAGAATTACACATACACATATTTAAATCATAACTTGATTACAAATTACATCGTAAAGGAAAACGTCCCTAGCGGGCGGAACAGATATGACAGCTGGTTACACAAAAGAAAAGGGTCTGGGTTTGAGTGAAAGAGCGGGAAGACTGAGGAACAAAGGGCGAAGCTGTGCTATCGTACATACAGTATCTTATGCATTCTAAATTACAGGCCATTTGGAAAATGAAAATGCAATAAATATTTACTCTGAGCTGCCATTCGGTAGGTTGGTGGTAGATGGAAGGCCGTGTTGCCCAACTGAGTCCTTTGTCCTTTGAAGAATGTCTCTGCTGGTAAATTGAATACGTTGTAGTAACGTCATTGTGTGGTAGACGGGGTATTCTGTCTGTTCCTTCCTAACCCTCGTTTGCAGCGGCTGTTGCTAACTCAACGGCTAGGAGGTATCACTTCTGTAGTGAATAAGAGTCCATAGTTCATACCATTCGCAACCAAAGCTCACGCTGATGTTGGCTTCGTTCTATAGTTATTATCTGAACCATTCTGACATCGGACCGTCGTCCTCACGTCCTCAGAACAGGAGGTTACATTGTCGTCAAGGGCTTATATAGGAAGGGAGAGGAGGGCGTGTTTGAAAAGTTTTATAGCCCATGTCCTTTCACAGGGGCGGGCCACTGATTGAGCAGAGCCCTATCTTATGAAAACCCAAATCTCACATTTTAGAAGCTAAAATCACATTTCATCCCATCACGAATAATTTCAAATTCAAACATTTAAATTGAACAAGAATTCCATGTGAATCCGATAACTCTGATGTGTAGACTTTCCATGGTAGAATTGATGTCATCTTATCATTGATGAGAATGTCTCAGATGACAACTGAACTGACATCATATTCATTAAGTACCACCGCATATGTTCCATTGGTCTGATTACCAGAATATAGTTCATTTCCCCCCACCTTCTGATGTTCCCAGAATCTCTATGTTAACCAAGAGTTTGCAAATGTAACATCAGTAGGGTAGAGAGAGGAAAAAGGGGTGAAGAGTTATTTATGACTGTCATAAACCTAAATCCCAGGCCAACTTTATGACACTGTCATAAAGGTGGCTACTTTGAAGAATCTCAAATATAAAATATATTTTGATTTGTTTAACACTTTTTTGGTTACTACATGATTTCATGTGTTATTTAATAGTTTTGATGTCTACACTATTATTATACAATGTATAAAATAGTAAAATAAAGAAAAAGACATGAATGAGTAGGTGTGTCCAAACTTTTGACTGGTACTGTGTATAATTATTGTGTGTGTGTGTGTGTGTGTGTGTGTGTGTGTGTGTGTGTGTGTGTGTGTGTGTGTGTGTCAGCTGAGTGACTTCTACTGTCTCTGCATTTCATCAGAAATCAGTCAAGTGTGCAGATTTAAGACATATTCAGACACACACATATAGAGAGAGTGTAGACAAATAAATCAGAATATAAGCTCTAGCAGGCCCCACAGTGGAGCAAAGACTAATCACTTTGACAAGGCGTACATAGGGTGACACACACGCGCAAGTGCACGCACACACCAGCCTGGTCACCGTGACAAGTCATTCGACATCCATCCATGTCTGAGGACGTTGGGAGATGATGTGGAAACCAGCCACTAGAGGCAACAGTGAGGGCTGTTGGTTTTTCCAGCAGGACAATGCTCCATGCCACACATTCAGGTCAATCAAGGTGTGGATGGAGGACCACCAGATCAAGACCCTGTCATGGCCAGCCCAATCTCCAGACCTGAACCCCATTGAAAAACTCTGGAATGTGATCAAGAGGAAGATAGATTTCATTGTCTGCTAATAAATAAATATACAATATTTTAATTTGGAATTTGGGAGAAATGTTGTCAGTAGTTAATAGAATAAAGCACAAATGTTAATTTTACCAAAACACATACCTATAAATACATACCTATAAATAGTAAATCCAGAGAAACAGATCATTTTGCCACACACACAACAATATGTCTTACTATACTTGTGTGGACTTTTTGGGGACCAACAATTGATTCCCATTCAAAATCCTATTTTCCCTAAACCTACCCTTAACCGCTAACACTACTTGGGCCCCACGTCTCTGATTTTTAGTTGGTTTACTATTCTTGTGAGAACTTTGGTACTCACGAGTATAGTAAAACGTGTCCACACACACATGTGCGCACACACACACACACGCACGCACACACACAACATACATCTGATATTACCTACAAGGAAAAGTGGCTGAGACAGGCCTCTCACTGTGCATGAAAATAACATAAAATTGATCAGAAATACAGTGATACAGATTTTTATTTTTTTATTTTA
This sequence comes from Oncorhynchus keta, assembly GCF_023373465.1. Lineage (NCBI taxonomy): Eukaryota > Metazoa > Chordata > Actinopteri > Salmoniformes > Salmonidae > Oncorhynchus > Oncorhynchus keta. Next base: position 31,654,392 of record NC_068437.1, read on the forward strand.
AATCAGCTGTTTCTAGCTACTATAGTCATTTACAACATCAACAATGTCTACACTGTATTTCTGATCAATTTGATGTTATTTTAATGTACAAAAAATGTGCTTCTCTTTCAAAAACAAGGACATTTCCTAAGTGATCCCAAGCTTTTGAATGGTAGTGTATATATACTTTAAAGGCCACCATGTGAGGACCCAGCCAGAAAGAATCTGTCTCTCCCTCTCCTTACAGTATGTCTCTCTTCATCTTTCTTTCACCCTCACTCTCTCTGGCAGTCTCCCCTTTTCCTCAAATGCTCTCTAACTATTCTCTCTCTCTCTCTCTCTCTCTCTCTCTCTCTCTCTCTCTCTCTCTCTCTCTCTCTCTCTCTTTGTGTAATGACAGTCTTGGTGTAAAGCTGAGTCAAATGAGCTGACAACTTTGACTGGCTGAATGTGGACCAATTATATGTTTTCAGCTGTGAAATAACTGTCACATCACTGTGTTCAACCCTCCTCCATCTCTTCCATTACCGCTATCTCACCATCAATCTGCTGCACTCTTTATTTTCTACTTCTTCGCCTGTTATTACATTTTTTCTCTCGTCCAACTTCTCTGGTCCTCCATTTCTCTCCGTTTCCCTCTCTTTACATATATCTCTCCTCCTATTCTCTCTTCCTGAACTCCCAAACTTACAAACCACACTTTTCACATTTTTCCAAGTTGTTTCTTTTCACACAATCATTTTCAATGATGGATACAGAAATAGCTGGGGGATCACATGCTCCATCCGTTGTCAAAGTAACTGTACCAGACACACAACAAGACATAGACTACAACTGTACATGCATGTGTTTAAAATAACATATTTCCTGCTTTAGTTTTTTCCTTTGGTACATTGGCTTGGTATTGTACTGTATCGTTTGTTCTCCGTGTCCCTTCCCTTACCCCTCCCCTCTGACCATCTCTAACTTCATCCTATTAAAGCCTAAATTATTCTAATTCTAAAATCAATGTTTCTTATTTTTTAAGTCAATTCTAAATACTAAAGGGACAGAGTGTGTTTCTTTTCTGTAAGGATAATATATCTCGCTCTCTTTTCTTCCTCTCTCTCTCCTCTGTATGGAAATGGGTCAGTCTTATGTGAGGCTGCTGTGAGTCTAAAACACATTAAAGACAGGCATTGTGAGACAAAGATAAAGCGAGAAAATTAAAGGGTGATTTTATCATGTTCTCATTACAGTGTGTGTCTTTGAAGACTGTCTGAAGTAGAGGTTTAGGTCCCCCTTTATCTATGACCCACTTATACAGGACCATGTCCATGGTGCTTATAGGGACCCTACTGAGTGTACTGTCCCCACTCCTTAAGGGACCTATGTGTGTGTGTGTGTGTGTGTGTGTGTGTGTGTGTGTGTGTGTGTGTGTGTGTGTGTGTGTGTGTGTGTGTGTGTGTGTGTGTGTGTGTGTGTGTGTGTGTGTGTGTGTGTGTGTGTGTGTGTGTGTGTGCTCGCTGGGTTAGGTCAGGTGTGTGCCAGAGGTGAGTGCGTTAAAGCAGGTATAGTTTAGCTGGGCTTGTTGTGTGAGCTGGAGGTCAGGAAGGTGATTCAGCCAGCTGGCCATGTTACTGGCTTACTGCTGGAGAGAGTGGAGGCAGGTAATGCATGGCCAACAGAGAAACACACAGGTGAGGTTGTAGGGGTACGTACGTGTGTGTTAATTGAGGTGAAGCTCCTTGCGTCCTTCAAAGGACAGAACAGCTCTTGCATCCTGCCAAGAGAGAAGCAGTACTACGTGGGCACACACACGCACGTACACACACACTCCACCATACGTGTTAGTAAGTGTACAGTTCAAGTTGAGGGGCTCATTTGAATTTCCTGTTTTTTTCAGCTATTGGCTTAGCTTTCACAGAAAATTGAATATTAATAATGCATGTATTTAATATGCTGACCGTTTTTGTTGAAAGTGTTTTTATTGCCATCTGCCTTGCCAGCCACAGATGCACATGTCTTAAACCCTCTACAGTCTAAGCCCTGTCTAAGCCGGGGAGGGGGGTGGGTTGTTATTAAAGGTCATACCAAGGATCATTTAGCAATTTGATTTGGAATTTTAAGACCCCTTGAAGAATATAAAAAAACAACAAAAACATTTTTGATTAAAAATGTAATTTGGCCTTAATGCTATTAGCCAATAGAAATGCACTGAATAACAGATTCACTACATGTAACAACAGATAGTTCCCAAACAATCTAAAGGAAGTTTGTTCTGAAGTGTCCGTCTAATATCTGAGCAATATAAGACTATCATGTTTGGGAGAAACTCACCTTTCCCCAGAAGTGTCATATTAGTGTGTAGCCCAAACTGTTCAGACGCTACAGACTTTCAGACACTACAGACGTGAGAAGACCAATTTTCAGGATGTCTCCTGGTCTGATAAACATCACTCTAGCTCTGCCACGTTTCGCTGCAGTTCAGGAAGTGGTTGATGCGGTGGATTGAAATGCATCCAATAAAAAACGGACAGATTTGTATGTTTTATTATGCTAATTAGATTGGCGCGTAAATCGACTCTACCTTAAGTCTGAACACCATCACCTTCATTGAAATCCCTCTTTACTTCAGGCCCTTTATAGAGCCACTTCTTACTGAAGTCTGAGCGGTTGTTTTGGGTCCTGTACTGGGCCCGTTGAGTTTGGGGGATCAAAATAAAATGTAATTGTAACGGTTCTCTTGTGGTGAAGGAGAGTCGGACCAAAATGCAGCGTGTAGATTGCGATCCATGTTTATTCAACTGACGTAACACGAATCTAAATACAAACACTACAAAACAATAAACGTAACGAAAACCGAAACAGCCTAATACTGGTGCACATACACACAGAACAAGGACATCAAGACACTAAGGACAATCACCCACGAAACACACAAAGAATATGGCTGCCTAAATATGGTTCCCAATCAGAGACAACGATAAACACCTGCCTCTGATTGAGAACCACTTCAGACAGCCATAGACTTAACTAGAACACCCCACTAAGCTACAATCCCAATACATACACACCACATACAAAAACCCAAGTCACACCCTGGCCTGACCAAATAAATGAAGATAAACTCTAAATACTTCGACCAGGGCGTGACAGAACCCCCCTGAGGTGCGGAATCCCGAACGCACCTCAAAACAATAGGGAGGGTCCGGGTGGGCTTCTGTCCATGGTGGCGGCTCCGGCGCGGGACGTGGACTCCACTCAAACACTGTCTTAGTCCCTCCTCCTCGCGTCCTTGGATAGTCCACCCTCACTGCCGACCATGGCCTAGTAGTCCGCACCCAGAACCCCACTGGACTGAGGAGCAGATCGGGACTGAGGGGCAGCTCGGGACTGAGGGGAAGCTCGGGACTGAGGGGAAGCTCGGGACTGAGGGGAAGCTCAGGAGTGAGGGGAAGCTCAGGAGTGAAAGGATACTCAGGAGTGAAAGGAAGCTCAGGAGTGAAAGGAAGCCAGATCCTGGCTGGCTGGTGGTTTCGGCAGATCCTGGCTGACTGGCAGATCCTGGCTGACTGGCCGACTGGCGGATCTGGCAGATCCTGGCCGACTGGCGGATCCTGGCCGACTGGCAGTTCTGGCAGATCCCAGCTGACTGGCGGATCTGGAAGAGTCTGGTTGACTGGCGAATCTGGAAGAGTCTGGTTGACTGGCGAATCTGGAAGAGTCTGGTTGACTGGCGGATCTGGAAGAGTCTGGTTGACTGGCGGATCTGGAAGAGTCTGGCTGACTGGCGGATCTGGAAGAGTCTGGCTGACTGGCGGATCTGGAAGAGTCTGGCTGACTGGCAGATCTGGAAGAGTCTGGCTGACTGGCAGATCTGGAAGAGTCTGGCTGACTGGCGGATCCTGGCAGACTGACGGATCTGGCTGCTCCATGCTGACTGGCGGCTCTGGCTGCTCCACGCTGACTGGCGGCTCTGGCTGCTCCATGTAGGCTGACAGCTCTGGCGGCTTCTTACAGACTGGCAGCTCTGGCGGCTGCAGACTGGCAGACTGGCAGCTCCGTGCAGACTGGCAGCTCCGTGCAGACTGGCAGCTCCTTGCAGACTGGCAGCTCTGGCTGCTCCATGCAGACTGGCAGCTCTGGCTGCTCCATGCAGACTGGCAGCTCCATGTAGACTGGCAGCTCTGGCTGCTCCATGCAGGCTGGCAGCACTGGCTACGCTGAACAGGCGGGAGACTCCGGCAGCGCTGGAGAGGCAAGGCGCACTGTAGGTCTGATGCGTGGTGCTGGCACTGGTGGGACTGGACCGAGAACACACACAGGAAGCCTGGTGCGGGGGGAGCTGCTACCGGAGGGCTGGGGTGTGGAGGTGGTACTGGATAGACCGGACCGTGCAGGCGCACTGGAGCTCTTGAGCACCGAGCCTGCCCAACCTTACCCGGTTGAATGCTCTCGGTCGCCCTGCCAGTGCGGCGAGGTAGAATAGCCCACACTGGGTTATACAGGCGAACCGGAGACGCCGAGCGCAAGGCTGGTGCCATGTAAGCCAGCCCAAAGAGACGCACTGGGGACCAGATGCGTAGAGCCAGCTTCATGGCATTTGGCTCGACACTCAATCTAGCCCAGCCGATACGCGGAGCTGGAATATACCGCACCGGGCTATGCACCCGCACTGGATACACCGTGCGCACCACAGCATAACACGGTGCCTGCCCGGTCTCTCTAGCCCCCCGGTAAGCACAGGGAGTTTGCGCAGGTCTCCTACCTGGCATAGCCATACTCCCTGTGAGCCACCCCCCCAATAAATTTTGGGGGCTGACTCCCGGGCTTCCTTGCCAACCGTGTTCCCTCATATCGCCGGCTCCTCTCTCCGGCTGCCTCTGCTCTCCTCGCTGCCTCCACCTGTTCCCATGGAAGGCGATCCCTTCCCACCAGATCTCCTCCCATGTGTAGCAACCCTTGCCATCCAATATATCGTCCCATGTCCATTCCTCATTGCGCCTCTGTTGCTGCCTTTGTTGCTTCTCCTGCGGCTCCTGCCTGTTACCACGCTGCTTGGTCCGGGTGTGGTGGGTGATTCTGTAACGGTTCTCTTGTGGTGAAGTAGAGTCGGACCAAAATGCTGTGTGTAGATTGCGATCCATGTTTATTCAACTAACGTAACACGAATCTAAATACAAACACTACAAAACAATAAACGTAACGAAAACCGAAACAGCCTAATACTGGTGCACATACACACAGAACAAGGACATCAAGACACTAAGGACAATCACCCACGAAACACACAAAGAATATGGCTGCCTAAATATGGTTCCCAATCAGAGACCACGACAAACACCTGCCTCTGATTGAGAACCACTTCAGACAGCCATAGACTTAACTAGAACACCCCACTAAGCTACAATCCCAATACATACACACCACATACAAAAACCCATGTCACACCCTGGCCTGACCAAATAAATGAAGATAAACACAAAATACTTCGACCAGGGCGTGACAGTCATCAGAAAATAGAAAGTGACATATCATTGGAAAGATACAGGCCTTGTCTAACTCAAATAAGAATCCCCCCCCACACACATAAATCATGCACTATGGTCATATTTATAGAGTATGCAATGTAGGTCAAGACACCAAAAGTGCAAACATTTAGTATGCAGGGAAAGTGTACAACCTAATGGTTTTTGTAGAGCAATGTATTTCCTTCTCCATTGACATTACCTTGTGTCATATCTGCTCCTGCAACGCCCTCTACTGCTCATCCTGTGTCTCCTTGACCTGCGGCCTCCCCCAGTACTCTCTCCCTCTACTGCTCAACCTGTGTCTCCTTGACCTGCGGCCATCCCCAGTACTCTCTCCCTCTACTGCTCATCCTGTGTCTCCTTGACCTGCGGCCATCCCCAGTACTCTCTCCCTCTACTGCTCATCCTGTGTCTCCTTGACCTGCGGCCTCCCCCAGTACTCTCTCCCTCTACTGCTCATCCTGTGTCTCCTTGACCTGCGGCCATCCCCAGTACTCTCTCCCTCTACTGCTCATCGTGTGTCTCCTTGACCTGCGGCCATCCCCAGTACTCTCTCCCTCTACTGCTCATCCTGTGTCTCCCATGACCTGCGGCCTCCCCAGTACTCTCTCCCTCTACTGCTCATCCTGTGTCTCCTTGACCTGCGGCCATCCCCAGTACTCTCTCCCTCTACTGCTCATCCTGTGTCTCCTTGACCTGCGGCCATCCCCAGTACTCTCTCCCTCTACTGCTCATCCTGTGTCTCCTTGACCTGCGGCCATCCCCAGTACTCTCTCCCTCTACTGCTCATCCTGTGTCTCCTTGACCTGCGGCCATCCCCAGTACTCTCTCCCTCTACTGCTCATCCTGTGTCTCCTTGACCTGCGGCCATCCCCAGTACTCTCTCCCTCTACTGCTCATCCTGTGTCTCCTTGACCTGCGGCCATCCCCAGTACTCTCTCCCTCTACTGCTCATCCTGTGTCTCCTTGACCTGCGGCCTCCCCCAGTACTCTCTGCTCAGTCAGTCTATGTTTCTAGCTGTTTGTTACTATTCAGATCCTGTTATCGTTTTGTGCCTGTTTTCCTTGCCTGACGCTGTTGTCCTCTCTGCTACAGTTCTGATTCTGGTCCCTGTCTCCAGTCCCACGTCAAGTCATCCCCACTCAACTGCTCCCTTGGATTCCTTCCCAGACCTGCTTACCCTGTCTCAACCCCTCTCGCTCCAGCCTCAGCCTCTGCACCTGGTTTCCAGCAACACGGCCGAGCTTCCCCTGACCTGCCCTCCATATCCTCCCTTGTGTTTCAATAAATGCCTTGGTTACTTTATCCCAGACTCCTCGTCTGAGTCTGCTTGCTCGTGGTTTCCCCTGTTCCACTCCGCGTAACACCTTGTATGCATCCTCCACGTGCGCCGTTGGGCTAGCTCATCATTTACAATAGTAAAAGTGAATGGGAAAATAATTTTGAAGTGTCCTCACCTGTCTGTGTCTGTCTTACAAAAAAACAATTACTCCATAACTTGAAAGCCCTGAATACTAAGGTCATTTTAAGGCTTGAAAATCCGTTCAGCCATTTTAGCAGAGTGACTTGCTACCCAAATCAAAGAGCAACTGCTTTCATATGTATATAATTCCCTGAAGTTAAGGCACGTTGCACGAGCCCTGTGCTTTTAAAATGGTGTGTTCCTAGCGCATGTTTACAGTGGCACAATTAGGTAAAAGATCATACTTTTTTAGTTTTTATTATTTTGGAACAGTAATTGGTGACATTTGATTTTAAACCTACCCTTTCAAATATATTATATCCCAACATGGGGATAGATTGGCAAACCCTGCCAACAACATTGTGTATAAATACAGGTAATCTGAGTTCAATGACCTGTTAAAATCTCTACGGGATTGGTGGGTCCCCTGTGGGAAGGTTGAGCTAATGTAGGCTAATGTGATTAGCATGAGGTTGTAAGTAATAAGAAAATTTCCCAGGACATAGATATATCTGATATTTGCAGAAAGCTTAAATTCGTGTTAATCTTACTGCACTGTCCAAAATCTACTGTAGATATTACAGTGAAAGAATACCATGCTATTGTTTGAGGAGAGTGCACAGTTATGAACTTGAAAATGTATTAATAAACCATTTAGGCACATGTAGGCAGTCTTGATACAACATTTCAAATAGAAATGTGATGGTTCATTGGATCAGTCTAAAACTTTGCACATTCACTGCTGACATCTAGTGGGCAAAATCTAAATTGCTCCTGGTCTGGAATAATATATTATGGCATTTCTCTTGCAATTCAAAGATTCTTTGTGTTATATTTTACCAGATCTAATGTGTTATATTCTCCTACATTAATTCAACATTTATACAAACATCAAAGTGTTTTCTTTCACATGGTATCTAGAAAATGCATATCCTTGCTTCAGATCCTGAGCTACAGGCAGTTAGATTTGGGTATGTCATTTTAGGCGAGAATTGAAAAAAAGGAGCGGATCCTTAAAAGGACACTGATCCCCCTCCCACCGAGGGTAGTATACAATATTATGCATTGCTTAGAAAATATCAGCAGAGGGGGTCAGAGTTGAACAGCTTAATGGCCTGTATTTATATGCACTGTTGTTGGCAGAGTGTGCTAATCTATCTGAACAATGGAATGGCTTCAAGCCAATCTATCTTTGTGTGTGTGTGTGTGTGTGTGTGTGTGTGTGTGTGTGTGTGTGTGTGTGTGTGTGTGTGTGTGTGTGTGTGTGTGTGTGTGTGTGTGTGTGTGTGTGTGTGTGTGTGTGTGTGTGTGTGTGTGTGTGTGTGTGTGTGTGTGAATAAAGCATCTGCTTCAAATCTCCTCCCAGATTCTGAAGCTCTAAAACAGATTGGGAGATGTTCCCGGTGCTTCTCAGTCCATCTGGTGTCTTTGTGTCCGTCTGCACAGGAGAACCGACAGACACTTTGTCCTCATCTATTAATGTTCCTATACTAGAGCCAGGTTGTCACCATAATGTCACCATTTCACATCAGTTTGATGCTCTACTTTAAGTGAATGAAAGATATGCTACACGTGCAATGTACAGTACCAGTCAAAAGTTTGGACACACCTACTCATTCAAGAGTTTTTCTTAATTGGTTCTATTTTCTAAATTGTAGAATAATAGTGAAGACATCAAAACTGGAATCATGCATTAACCAAAAATGTGTTTAACAAATCCAAATATATTTTATATTTCAGATTCTTCAAAGTAGCACACTCTTAGCTGATATTGTCATAATATGGACTTTTACCAAATAGGGCTGTGTTCTGTATACCACCTCTATCTTTTCACAATACAGCTGATTGGCTCAAAAGCATTAAGATGGAAGTAAATTCCACAAATGAACTTTTGACATGGAACACCTGTTAATTGAAATGCATTCCAGGTGACTACCTCATGAAGCTGGTTGAGAGAATGCCAAGAGTGTACAAAGCTGTCATCAAGGCAAAGGGTGGCTACTTTGAAGAATCTCAAGTATTAAATGTATTTTGATTTATTTGTTTAACACTTTTTTGGTGTGTGTGTTATTTCAGATTTTTGATGTCATTATTATTCTACACTGTAGAAAATAGTAAAAATAAAGAAAAACCCTTGAATGAGTAGGTGTGTCCAAACGTTGAATGGTACTGTGTATGTCTTTGTATCTCTCTCTCTCTCTCTCCTCTTTCTCTCTACCTGTGTGTGTGTGTGTGTGTGTGTGTGTGTGTGTGTGTGTGTGTGTGTGTGTGTGTGTGTGCGTGCGCGCGTGCGTGCGTGCGTGCGTGCGTGCGTGCGTGCGTGGAGACATTTTACTATACTTGTGAGTACCAAAAGTCCTCACAAGAATAGTAAACCAACTAAAATTCAGAGATGTGAGGACACAATTAGGGTTAGCGGTTAAGTTTGGGTTTAGGAAAAATAGGATTTTGAATGGGAATCAATAGTTGGTCCCCAAAAAGTCCTCACAAGTATAGTAAGAGTAAGACATAGCTGTATGTGTGTGTGTGTGTGTGTGTGTGTGTGTGTGTGTGTGTGTGTGTGTGTGTGTGTGTGTGTGTGTGTGTGTGTGTGTGTGTGTGTGTGTGTGTGTGTGCGTGTGCGTGCGCGTGCGCGTGTGTGTGTGTGGAGGTGTAGTCCAGGTTATCAGTGCTATCTGAGGCCAGTCTTTAGATGCTTGTGGGCTGCAGGCATCAGACGACACTGGCCCACATTACACACACTTACACTGCGTCTGCTAGTACCATCCTGTACACACACACACACACTGACTCACACACTAATACACACATAGGTTTGATGTATTTCCAGCCATTGTGTGTGTGCCTGTGTGTGTGTGAAGTATAAAGGGAAGCAGTACTCCGCTGATGTGCTGACTCATCTTTGACCTTCTCCCCCAACTAAAACCTCCCCTCTCCCCTTAACCCACATCACACTGTCAATAAATGATCTGAGGGAAGGGGAAGGAAGTGTGTGAGTGTGGGGGCTAAGTCAGCCTAATCCTCGGCTTCTTTGTGTGTGTGTGTGACGGCAGGCGCGCACATCCGTGTGAGTTTTTGGAGTGGAGGGGAATGGGGGAAGTCTATGCATTTTTATTGAGAGTAAGGCTAGTAGGCCTGTACCCATTAACAGCTTAGACAGAGACACCACTATTAGCGAGAGAAAAGGAGAGAGGGGTAAAAATGGGGGGTGGAGGGAGGGGAATAAAGAGATGGAGAGATTTATGGAGAGTGAATGAGAATGAAGGAGAGAAGGTTTGAAAGGGGGACAGAATGATGGAGAGAGGGGCATAAAGTGGAATCGGGAGAAGAGGATGACAAGAGGTGTAATGGAGAGGTGGGTGGAGGAAGGGTCAAGGGAGGATAGAGAGTGATTGTGAGGAGTGTAGGTGATGGAGCAAGCAGTGGAGACAGAGAGAGAGGGGTAGGGGGGGGTTGATTGTTCTTCCGGTGCTTTGGTGTTGAGAAACTCTGGAATACTCTTGTATTGGACAAAGCTGGCAGCTGTCACTCACTCAAACTGACAGACAGACAGGGTGGAGTGAATGTCAAGAAACAAATCTCATCCACTCAACAGAGGAACACACACACACACACCAAAAAATATAAGGATGGAACATGTGACACATGGAGCCAGAGCATGCACATCCGCCGTTCTTTTCCACAACGCCCTAGCAAAACCCAAGCCTACTTGAGGGTAATAGCCCTCATCGTTTCCTCTAGTGGTCTGTTTTGAAGTCATCTCCCGATGTCCTGCTTACCTGGACGGACGTCGGATTTCGCGATTTTTAGCAACCTGGCTGGACAGGGACCAAAGGAGACCACCAACACACACACACACACGCTGACAGTGAATTGCTTTGTTTTACAGAGACAAGAGAGGACCGCACCAAGAGACTGTTCAGACACTACACTGTGGGATCTTACGACAACGTCACCTCATACAGGTAAGACGCACGCACACACACACACACACACACACACACACACACACACACACACACACACACACACACACACACACACACACACACACACACACACACACACACACACACACACACACACACACATACTTACACACACATAAATACATACATACACACACTTACACACACACATACATACATACACACACAAACTTACACACACACACACACACACACACACACACACACACACACACACACACACACACACACACACACACACACACACACACACACACACACACACACACACACACACACACTCACACATACTTACTTACACACACACACACACACATACCTACACACACATACTTACACACACACACACATACATGCACACACATACTTACACACACGCATACATACACACACATACACACATACTTACACACACACACACACATACACACACATACACACACATACATACACAATAATAATAATAATAATACACACACACACACACAAATACTTACACACACACATACATACATACATACACACATACATACATACATACATACATACATACATACACACATGCATACTTACACACACACATAAATACATACACACACATACTTACACACACATACACACATACACACACACATACTTACACACACATGCACACACACACATACACACACACACATAGTTACATACACACACACACACACACACACACACACACACACACACACACACACACACACACACACACACACACACACACACACACAACACACACACACACACACACACACACACACACATACATACACAAACACACACACACACACACATAGACACACACACACACACACACACACACATACTTACACACACACACACACACTTACAAATCATGGGACTACGCAGCTGTCATACCACTCAGGAAGGAGACGCGTTCTGTCTCCTAGAGAGGAATGTACTTTGTTTGGAAAAGTGCAAATCAATCCCAGAACAACAGAAAAAGACCTTGTGAAGATGCTGGAAGAAACAGGTACCAAAGTATATATATCCACATTATAACGAGTCCTATATCGACATAACCTGAAAGGCCGCTCAGCGAGGAAGAAGCCACTGCTCCAAAAACCGCCATAAAAGAGCCAGACTACGGTTTGCAACTGCACATGGGGACAAAGATCGTACTTTTTGACAAATGTCCTCTGGTCTGATGAAACAAAAATAGAACTGTTTAGCCATAATGACTATCGTTATGTTTGGAGGAAACAGGGGGACGCTTGCAAGCCGAAGTACACCATCCAAACCGTGAAGCATGAGGGTGGCATTATCATGTTGTGGAGGTGCTTTGCTGCCGGAGGGACTGGTGCACTTCACAAAATAGATAGCATCATAAGGGAGGAGAAGTATGTGGATATATTGAAGCAACATCTCATCAGTCAGGAAGTTAAAGCTTGGTCGCATATAGGTCTTCCAAATGGACAAGGACCCCAAGCATACTTCCAAAGTTGCGGTAAAATGGCTTAAGGACAACAAAGGCAAGGTATTGGAGTGGCCATCATAAAGCCCTGACCTCCATCCTATAGAAAATGGGTGGGCAGAACTGAAAAAGCGTGTGCGAGCAAGGAGGCCTACAAATATACAGTATACTCTTCTGTAACGATTCAGTCATGATTAGCCATAATCATGATAGCATCCACATTAATGAAGAAGTGGACAGAAACATATTATATTATTATTTACAACAAACGTTTCTACAAAATGACACAATACATAATTTACCATTGATTTCTATTGGGCACAACATAATCCGAAACACAACCAAAACAAAATACAAATGAATCCAATTAGTTTGTAGTCACACGCTTGATGTAGTCATTGCATGCTAGGAATATTGGATTCAATACTAAACGGTTTACTAAATGTAATACACTATAAGTGAATTTCTACAAATATTTATGACTCCTTCAAATGGGGGGGCTTTCATTTCTAGACAGTAAAACAGATATGTATGAAAATACCCTCAAATAATTGGTGACATTCTGTACTGTCACCTGATATAAAACACTTGATCTCATATCCAAAATGCTAGAGTATAGAGCCAAATTAAAGGTTTTTGCTTCACTGTCCAAATAAATACTTAGGGGAGTGTAAATGAGATTTATGTGATGCTGTTGCTGTCTCGTGGTGGGACAGGGTCAGTGCATTCTGCTTGCGTTATACAAAACTAAGCTCCCATTACCAAAACATGTGTGTGTTTGTGCACGTGTTTGAGTTTGTCTCTCGCTCCCTTCCTTGTCCGTCTCTCTCTGAAATGTATTTTATAGGACGTCTGTAATAAAGGAGCGTATGAGTGCTAGTTCTAATGTAAATCATATGTGCAGGCTGAGAGAGAGGACAGTAGAAGAGGAGCTGCTATAGGACTGTGTCATGATGTAAATTCACTGTAAATGTCAGTCAGCTTGTCAGGAGAGAGGCGCTTGGTATCAGAGCATTGCTGGGGAGAGAGAGAGAGCAGTTCTCCACCGCTTGAACAATGGGTACATAGTGAGTCATGAAGATTATGTGAGAGCTACAGCAGCTGAATAGGAGAGAATGTCAAAGCTCTTGCATGGAAGTCTATGGAATGGAGTTGTATGTGAATGGAAGTCTATGGAATGGAGTTGCATGTGAATGGAAGTCTATGGAATGGAGTTGTATGTGAATGGAAGTCTATGGAATGGAATTGTATGTGAATGGAAGTCTATGGAATGGAGTTGTATGTGAATGGAAGTCTTTGGAATGGAGTTGTATGTGAATGGAAGTCTATGGAATGGAGTTGTATGTGAATGGAAGTCTATGGAATGGAATTGTATGTGAATGGAAGTCTATGGAATGGAGTTGTATGTGAATGGAAGTCTTTGGAATGGAGTTGTATGTGAATGGAAGTCTATGGAATGGAGTTGTATTTGAATGGAAGTCTATGGAATGGAATTGTATGTGAATGGAAGTCTATGGAATGGAGTTGTATGTGAATGGAAGTCTATGGAATGGAGTTGTATGTGAATGGAAGTCTTTGGAATGGAGTTGTATGTGAATGGAAGTCTATGGAATGGAGTTGTATGTGAATGGAAGTCTATGGAATGAAATTGTATGTGAATGGAAGTCTATGGAATGAAATTGTATGTGAATGGAAGTCTATGGAATGGAGTTGTATGTGAATGGAAGTCTATGGAATGGAGTTGTATGTGAATGGAAGTCTATGGAATGGAGTTGTATGTGAATGGAAGTCTATGGAATGAAATTGTATGTGAATGGAAGTCTATAGAATGGAGTTGTATGTGAATGGAAGTCTATAGAATGTAGTTGTATGTGAACGGAAGTCTTCGGCATGCTGCTGTGAATTGCTACTTAGAGGGTTTATGGAACATTATTCTATGTAAGACTATAAATACGTACATTGTGTGATATGATTCTGCTACAGTGTGTGTTTTATTTGCATATGAATGTATGGAAGATATTTTCAAAATGCCTGAGTTGAGCTGTATCTAAATGGGAGTTCATGAAATAGAATTGTGAATGCAACAGAGAGATTGAGAACATGGTTGGTTGAATGGAAACATAAAGCAAGGTATTCTGGCGCTCTGGAGGGGAAACGTTTAAGCTGGAGTTGGATATGCAGGATGTAGGCTGAGAGAGGGAGGAGAGGAAGAGATGTTGAACTATAGGCATATCTATACACCGTATATCTCTCTGTATTTAGCATGATACTGTATCTCTGCAACCTCTGCCCCCTGACACAGGAGCATTTCTCACGGGTCTCCAGGCTCTGTCAGCAGGGGCTCTATCTGCGCTGGGTAAGTTGCTGGGCAGCAGACGTGGCAAACTGTTAACACAAGTTCAAACTCCAGATCTCCCATGCCAATGTGTATGGTGTTGAGATGTCTACTAACCAGAGAGACTTTCGCGACACTGACACTCTCACTCTTCTGCTTCACTAACTCTATGGGCTGTCTGGTGTCAGCCGTGGGATCTGACAGTCAGTCAGTCAACAGTATATGGGTGTGCTGAGAATGGGACATGTTGCTACTTTTACTGTGTGACTTCAGAGTGCTGTTGTGCTGTTGTTTTTGAGGATTGAATTGTCTGGTATGAACTGACATAATACTGTACTCACTCACTCACTCACTCACTCACTCACTCACTCACTCACTCACTCACTCACTCACTCACACACAACACACACACACACACACACACACACACACACACACACACACACACACACACACACACACACACACACACACACACACACACACACACACACACACACACACACACACACACACACACACACACACACACACACACACACTCTTACACTCACTCACTCACTCACTCACTCACTCACTCACTCACTCACTCACTCACTCACTCACATAAACAAAAGCGCACACTTGTGACGACTCTCTTATTAGTCGTGAGATATTTAATATTTCTCTGCAAGCAAGCACGCACTCCTCTTCTTCCTCTTTCTCCTCCTCCTCCTCTTCCTCTTCTCCTCCTCTTCCTCCTCCTGAATGGGAGAGGCTAAGTCCTCTGTTCTTATCTCCTATCCCTGGAATTTCAGTCATTAGGAGGGAACACACAGACAACACTGGTGATGAAAGGCCCGCATTACACATCATTACATTGCATTTGCTAGTACTATCCTGTACACACACACACATACACACACACACACACACACACATATACAAATACACACAATCTAGGTACTGTACAGCCTCAAGAGAACCTTGAGCTAGGCTTTTAAGTTGATTGGGTCATCAGAGAAGGAGGTTCGGGTGTGTTTGTTTGCAAAGCCATTGGGTTACTCTCTCCCTACATACCCTCCACCCAGCTCTCTCTCTGCTCCCTATCCTTCTCTCCTCTATCTAGCCCTCTCTTTCCTTACCTCTTTCTCTCTCTCATTGTCCCTCTCCTCCCATCCCTGTCCCCCTTTCTCTACCATCCCTAGCTCTCTCTCCCCTTTTCTTCATTCCCCCCTTTGTCTCTTTGTCTCTTCTCTCTGTGAACTTGTTGCTGGACTCTTACTTGCTGTCCCTCTCCTCTCTACTCTCCAGTGATTACATCATAGAGGAGAAGAATGCTATGCTGCAGAAGAAAGAAAACGAAGGCTTCGGCTTCGTCCTGCGGGGAGCCAAAGGTAGAAAACACACACACACACACACACACACACACACACACACACACACACACACACACACACACACACACACACACACACACACACACACACACACACACACACACACACACACACACACACACACACACACACACACACACACACACACACACACACCTAGGTGAATACCTTTGCTAATTAATCAAGTGTTTTAGTGATGGGCCATAAGACTGGAACAGACAACTTCTCTCTCTATACCTCCAGGACCAGCCTGGAGCTCCAAACACATATTTTCGCAAAGCTTGACTTTATACCTTATTACTAAAGCAGGCTGTTTTGATCACTGTCACTGCTGCCTCCAAGGCCCTGCTAGCTACTTTCTTCATGTCATAGGCTGTCTGTGTGTGTGTCATTACAGGTCTGTGAGCCCCTCTGCAGGTGTTCTGAGTGTGGGGTATGAGATGTGGTGGGTTGATGTGAGGAGTTCTAGACCTCTTTCACTGAGTCACACAGTATGACTTATTTACCTATGAACCAACACGACTGGCTCTGATCAACACCACATTTATTTATCCTCGTTCATTGATTCCTTCACTGTCTTTCTTTTGTTCTATTCTTCTCTTGTCTTTCTTTAATTCTTTCTTTCACACCTTACCTCCCTCTTCTTTATTCCTTTCTCAGCTTTACTATTAGTCGTTATCCTCTACTACTTCACACACACACACACTACTGCACGTTCCAGCTCCCCATGCTGGTTACTATAGCAACCCCCCGCGGGCACCAAACCCAGGAGTCAGAGTGTGTTTGCTGCTCCTCCATCTCTATATTTATATTTTTGTAATTTAGCAGACACTCTTATCCAGAGTGATGTACAGGAGCATTTAGGGTTAAGTGCCTTGCTCAAGGGCACATTGACTAATATTTCACCTAATTGGCTCAGGGTTTTGAACCAGCGAACTTTCCATTACTGTCCAAACACTCTTAACTGCTGGGCTACCTGCCTCTCTCTCCCCTCTCTGTCTCTACATCTCTTTCTTACTCTACTTTTTTTCTCTTGCTCTCTTCCTTTCCCTACCTCTAAACACTAAAGCTATGAAGGCTGGAGAGAGAGGGAGAGACTAGTCTGTAGCTTTCCTCCTGATCAACAAACAGTTGACATGGAGTCTAATGTAGAGCCAATAGCTTTCTTTTCAATGTTTCAATTTGTCTACCTTTTTCTCCTCCTTTTCCAATTTCCATCAGTCAACTTTCCCCCACTCTAGATGTATCCCTCCCTCTGTCCTCTCTTGTCTTCTTCTTTCTCTCCGTCCATCTTCCCATGTGCCTCAGATAAAATTGAATAGATTGTCTTTCATAGTGGGGTCATGTCACACACACACACAGACGCACACACACACACACACATTGCAGGTGCCTCTGGGAGCTCTCCTTTTTAAGTGGTATAGTCAGACTCAATTGGATTGAATGAAGGGTGTGTGTAGTTCACGGTAGCTCTATCCTAAGGTGTGTGTGTGTGTGTGTGTGTGTGTGTGTGTGTGTGTGTGTGTGTGTGTGTGTGTGTGTGTGTGTGTGTGTGTGTGTGTGTGTGTGTGTGTGTGTGTGTGTGTGTGTGTGTGTGTGTGTGTGTGTGTGTGTGTGTGTGTGTAATCTGATTTTCAGTGTGAGAGTGAATAAAGTAATACGGTTGAGTGAAAGTGTCTCTCCCTGTCACACCACCTCACCGTTCCTACATAGTCCATCTGTAAATAGCCCACCCAATCTACCTACCTCATCCCCATATTGTTTTATTTACTTTGCTACTCTTTAGTACACCAGTATCACTACTTTACACACCATCATCTGCTCATCATCATCTGCTCATCTATCACTCCAGTTAATCTGCTAAATTGTAATTACTTCGCTACTATGGCCTATTTATTGCCTTACCTCCTCAAGCCATTTGCACACACTGTTTATAGACTTTCTTTTTTTCCTATTGTGTTATTGACTGTACGCTTGTTTATTCCATGTGTAACTCTGTGTTGTTTCTGTCGCACTGCTTTGCTTTATCTTGGCCAGGTCGCAGTTGTAAATGAGAACTTGTTCTCAACTGACCTTCCTGGTTGAATAAAGGTGAAATAAATCAAAATAAGCTGTCACTCACTCTATTATAAACACACATTCACTTACAGGCTGCTGTGTGTATCTACTTCTATGTGTACCTCTATGAGCTTAAGGTGTGTTCTCTTTTCCATGGCAGATGTGCGTGGGTGATACTCTCACGATTCAGTGTACCTTACGGTGGATTCCAAAATGAATACTGTATGTGTATTTCTTGTGTTCAAACATCTATCCATGTTTGGATATTTGGTCATTCTCTCTGTGTATTCCCAGCTGAGACGCCTATTGAGGAGTTCACCCCAACACCTGCATTCCCTGCCCTCCAGTACCTGGAGTCTGTCGACGTGGAGGGAGTGGCCTGGAGGGCTGGGCTTAGGACAGGAGACTTCCTCATAGAGGTAACTACACCCCCTCTCCTCTTCTCCTGTCTCTTCTCCAACCCCATGGACTAGCCCCACTGCCTCTCAGGTCTCTGTCTGCTGACCTCCAGCCGTGTGTATATGTGTGTGTGGCATTCGTGCGTGTGTGTGTTCCAGGTGCACGGAGTGAACGTGGTGAAGGTGGGCCATAAGCAGGTGGTGTCTCTGATCAGACAGGGGGGAAACAGTCTACTGATGAAGGTGGTTTCTGTCACACGCAAACCTGAGTCTGAGGAGGTGGTCCGCAAGAAAGGTGAGCAGCATGTCCCTCATCAAGTTGCTATGAGTCAGATATAATGAGTATCTACACTCCTGGGATTATATCATGTATATCTGGGCCTGTATCCACAACGCGTCTCCGGGTAGGAGTGGTGATCTAGGATCAGTTTAGCCTTTTAGATCATAATTAATAAGATTAAATGGCCAAATCCTAGATCAGCACTCCTACTCTGAGATGCTTTGTGTTGATACTCGCCCTGGTGTACTGGAGTGGACAAGTTGAAAAATGGGACTTCCACTACTGCCTGTCCTTCATTGCAGATGTAATCTCCTCTCCTTCAGTTCAGTGTCACATTATTAGCTGGTCCATGTATTTGATCTCTGGCATATAGCCATTAGGTTCTTTAATACTAGGTTCTGTATTAATATGTTATCATGGATATGGCAGTTGGCACTAGATGACCTGATATATTTGAGAAGGATCTGAATGTTCCTGTCATCAAGGTGATTTCACCACTTTGCCACACTGTAAATTCATGTGGTTTCCATGTCAACGGCATCTCATCTCATCCCTGTGCTAAACAGCTCCCACTCTCTCCTGCTACAAAGACCTCGGGAAAGTGTATGTGTGTGTGTCTCCTTGGGTGAGCGAGACAGACAGATACACTTGTATGATCTTAATTTGATCACCCGGTTGCAGGAGAACTTAGGTGTATTTGAGGTTTTAGTTGGTTTACTATTTTTGTGAGACCTTTTGGTACTCACAAGTATAGGAAAAGGTGTCCACACACACACACACACACACACACACACACACACACACACACACACACACACACACACACACACACACACACAGAGAGAGAGAGAGAGAGAGAGAGAGAGAGAGAGAGAGAGAGAGAGAGAGAGAGAGAGAGAGAGAGAGAGAGAGAGAGAGAGAGAGAGAGAGAGAGAGAGAGAGAGAGAGAGAGAGAGAGAGAGAGAGAGAGGAAAGATGTAACAGTCGATATGGAGGTCTCTGAGTAGTCAGTCTGTGATTGGAACTGAACATGACAGACATGTATTGTTGCTGGGATTGAAGTTGCGTGAATCCACCCAATACGGACGATTTGCATATCCAGGATCAGTGGTGTAAAGTACTTAAGTAAAAATACTTTAAAGTAAAGGGTATATGTACTTTACTTTACTATTACTTTACTATTTATATTTTTGACATCTTTTACTTTTACTCCACTACATTCCTGAAGAAAATAATGTACATTATACTGCATACATTTCCCTGACACCCAAAAGTACTCGTTACATTTTGAATGTTTAGCGGGTGGTCCAATTCACTCACTTAAAGAGAAAATTCCTGGTCTTCCCTACTGCATCTGACCTGGCAGACTCACTAAACACAAATTATTTGTATTGGAGTGTGCCCCTGGCTAAATGGTCAATTTAAATATAAGGAATTTTAGCAATGATGTTTACATTTGATACTAAAGTATATTTAAAACCAAATACTTTTTTACTTTTACTCAAGTAGGATTTACTGGGTGACTTTCACTTTTACTTGAGTCACTTTCTACTCAAGTATGAAAATTGGGTACTTTTTCCACCACTGTCCAGGATGTTGTATTTTCCCAAGAAGTTATAATTTTTGACAATTAAAATGGAATATGTCGTATTTAAGTAATGCTTTGACAGTGGTTAAAGACAGACAACAGTAATACACTTGATTACACTGAGATGACGGTGTATTTATCCACCTTATTTGAAGAAATGAGTTTGTTCTGAAGATCTACCGCTTGGTTATGATGAAGTCCCCACTTCCTCTAATTTCATTAGAGGACTCAGGTCAGGAGTGTACAGTGTGTGTTTGGGGCAGTATAGAGTGTGAGAGGGCGGAGACAGAAACGGATCAGAGAGGTGTGCTGAACGCGGAACAAGGGAGATCTCGGTTTGTGGTTTTGAAAGTCTCAAAAAATGTGTTCTAATGAAAAAGTTTGGGTACTAGTTACCTTTTGAATTTGGATCCCACGACCTGGTTAGCCTCAGTTGCTGGGACCGTTACATCTGTTCAGGGATCCTGCCAACCAAAAGTCTGACGAGCTGCTTGGCTGGCTTAGCTGCTAGCTTACTAGCTATCAAGATAGTAAAGTTTCCTTGACAGCTTGAACACAGCCCGCAAATCGGATAACGCTTGTGCCGATCTTGTGACTGTCTGAATCCCTGCTGTTTGTTTCTGTTTCCATCTGCCCTGCGACTTGCCCTGTCTGGACCTGTGGGGCACCAATGCTAGTCTATGTTGCTACCATGAAATCCAAAGCCAATTGTGGGAGTAATGGAGAGGACAGTTTCTCTATCACAGGTGAAATATTTTTTAAATGAACAATAGGGGTTCTACAAGCAGTTGTTACAACAACAGGAAAATAGCTTAAAGATCTTTGTTGAAATACTGATTGACTCAACTAAAAAACGAATGGACGATCTGACTAGAGAGGTCATGGACCTTAAGAACAGTTTTCAGTTGTCCCAGGAGAGGTGGATGTCCTGAAAGAAAAATGAAAGATGCAGAAAGATGACAACAAACTGTAAGTCTACGCAAGATGACATCAGCATAATGACTGGGAAAATAAACTATCTAGAGGGACAATCCAGGAGGATTAACATTGTTGTGAATGAAAAACCAGTCTTCACATGAGAACTAGGCAGAGTCTGAGGAGAAAGTAAAAACAATGATCACTGAAAAGCTGATCATTGAAGATTGAGGTGGAGCACGCACACAGGTCTGGAAAACCTGTAACCTGCCCAGGTGATAGACAGAGGCTGATAGTGGTCAAGTTCCTGAGGTTTAAGGACAAGATGGCTGTTCTGGAGAGAGCCAAGAACATGAGAGGAACCAACATCTTCCTTAACGAAGACTACTTGGAAGCTGTGCGCCAGAGGGGGAAATAACTTATCCCAGCCATGAAAGCTGCCAGAGAGCACGGGGACATTGCTTGAATCTGCTACGACAGGCTCATTGTCCACCCTCCCTCCCAAAATACTGAGTGGAGTGAGAGAGCCAAGTTTCCAGGTTAGAAGCTTCAGCCCCACATCACACACACCAACTGACACTCACAAGTGCCTGATTGACTGACTCTATTGGCCAAACCATGTTCTTGTCATTCTTTGTGTGTTTTCTTTCTTCATTTTACTTCTATCTCTGATATGCTACTCAGGAAAGGACTGAAAATAGCCCATATTAATTTATGTAGCCTTAGAAATAAGATTTATGAAATCAATATCTTGCTAACATCGGATAACATTCATATATTGTTTGTCTTTGAAAGTCAATTAGATAATTACTTTGATGATACAGCGGTAGCAATACAAGGATATAACATCTACAGAATAGACAGAAATGCTAATGGGGGAGGTGTTACAGGAATATGGCTCTGAACATATACAGTAAGGTTTATAGATGACCTGATGTCTAAGTTCTTGAAGTGTTGTGGTTGCAAGTTAACCTGCCTCATCTAAAGACTCTTCTTTTGGAGTGTTGTGGTTGCAAGTTAACCTGCCTCATCTAAAGACTCTTCTTTTGGAGTGTTGCTATAGGCCACCAAGTGCTAACAGTATCTCAAATCAAATCAAATTGTATTTGTCACATTCGCTGAGTCCAACATGCGTAGACTTTACTGTGAGATGCTTACTTATGAGCCCTTTCCCAAAAATGCAGAGTTAAAAAGTAAAATAATTAGCAAAAAATCAAAAAGGAAATAGTAACACAATAAAACAACAATAACAAGACTATATACTACTGGTAGTAGTACTGGGACCGAGTCACTGTGCAGGGGTACGAGGTAGTTGAGATAATATGTACATGCAAGTAGGGGTGAAAGTTACTAGGCAATCAGTATAGATAATAAACAGAGTAGGAGCAAGTGCATTCTGAAAGTATTCAGACCCCTTCCCCTTTTTCACATTTTGTGACATTACAGTCTTATTCTAAAATGGATCAAATAATTGTTTTCCTCATCAATCTGCACACAATACCCCATAATGACAAAGTGTAAACATGTTTTTAGACATTTTTCAAAATGTATAAAAAATTTAAAAACAGAAATGCCTTATTAACATAAGTAAACATAAGTAATCAGACCCTTTGCTATCAGATTCGAAATTGAGCTCAGGTGCATCCTGTTTCCATTGATCATCCTTGAGATCTTTCTACAACTTCATTGGAGTACGTACACCTGTGGTAAATTCAATTGATTAGACATGATTTGGAAAGGCACACACCTGTCTATATAAGGTCCCACAGTTGACAGTGCATGTCAGAGCAAAATCCAAGCCATGAGGTAGAAGGAATTGTCCATAGAGCTCTGAGACAGGATTGTGTAAAGGCACAGATCTGGGGAAGGGTACAAAAACATTTTGGCAGCATTTAAGGTCCCCAAGAACACAGTGGCCTCCATCATACTTAAATGGAAGCAGTTAGGAATGACCAAGACTCTTCCTAGAGCTGGCCGACCGGCCAAACTGACCAATCAGAGAAGGGCCTTGGTCATTGAGCTCCAGAGTTCCTTTGTGGAAATGGGAGAACCTTCCAGACGGACAACCATCTCTGCAGCACTCCACCAAACAGATGGAAGCCACTTCTCAGTAAAAGGCACATGACAGCACACTTGGAGTTTGCCAAAGGGGCCTAAAGGACTCTCAGACCATGAGAAAAAAGATTATCTGGTCTGATGAAACCAAGATTGAACTCTTTGGCCTGAACACCAAGCGTCATGTCTAGACGAAACTTGGCACCATCCCTACGGTGAAGCATGGTGGTGGCAGCATCATGCTGTGGGGATGTTTTTCAGCGGCAGGGACCCAGCCAGAGCCCGGACTTGAACCCAAACGAACATCTCTGGAGAGACTTGAAAATAGCTGTGCAGCGACGCTCCACATCCAACCTGACAGAGCTTGAGAGGATCTACAGAGAAGAATGGGAGAAACTACAAATACAGTTGTACCAAGCTTGCCGCGTCATGCCCAAGAAGACTTGAGGCTGTAATCTCTGCCAAAAGTGCTTCAACAAGGTACTGAGTAAAGGGTATGAATACTAATGTATATGTGATATTTCATTTTTTATTCGTAATACATTTGCAAATATTTGTAAAAAATGTATCATCTCAGATTGTCATGCCTTCGTACCGACCTTGTGCCATATTCGGTAATACCGGCACTGAAAAAAAAAACATCTCATAGAGAATGCTAACTAAATGCTAACAAGAGTATTACAAACATTTTGCACAGTTTCTAACCTAAACTATACTAGTAAGTCAAAAATGCTACTCACAGTTTGCTGTACGCACAAAACAAATATTAGCCAGCAAGGCTCTTGATCCAGGAAGGGATTCTCTGCTGTTACCAAGCGAATGCTTGATTTTGAAGGTAGCATAACAAACTACTAAATTAGTAAACCAAATGCACAACTACAGAGCATTTAGCACTACCTTGATAGTTATAAGATATCTGCTGGCAAACATTTAGTTGTGAATTCCGTACTGTAATTAGATCACCTGGCTCATGCTGTACAACAGAGTGACTCACAAGGCTCCGGTCTCTCGTTGTTGTATGCTTGTAAACAAACACCACGTGACACATGACTGTGGACTACCTGTAATTTATTGCCTAACTTTTTTCACAAGATGACTGCAGGTATTTATTTAAAAAGTAGCTACAAATATTCAAATGTATTTAAAAAAAAATCCAAATACCCCGGTATACGGTATATACGGTTTACCCCCCAAGCCTAGTGTGGACCAGAAGTCCCCACAAGAATAGTAAACAAACTAAAAGGATTAGGGTTAGAATTAGGTTTAGGGCTAGGAGCTAGGGTTCATTTTAGGGTTAAGGTTTAGTGTTAGGGTTAAAGTTAGGGTTAGGGTTAAACCTAGGGTTAGGGTTAGTGTTAGGGTTAAAGTTAGGGTTAGGGTTAAACCTAGGGTTAGGGTTAGTGTTAGGGTTAAAGTTAGGGTTAGGGTTAGGGTTAAACCTAGGGTTAGGGTTAACCTGTGATTTTAAACATTTATGCACATATAAGTGTCTGATAACGGCTGAAAGCTTAAATTCGTGTTAATCTAACTGCACTGTCTGATTTACAGTAGCTATCACAGCAAAAACATGCCATGCGATTGTTTGAGGACGGCGCCCCACATCAAAATATTTTTCCATCGGCACAGGTTTCATACATTCACGATTAAATATTCACTTACTTTTTGAAAATCTGCCTCCGATTTGTCATCCAAAGGGTCCCATCTGTAACATGTCGTGTCGTTTTGTTAGATAAAATCCTTCTTTATATCCCAAAAAGTGTGTTTAGTTGGCACCATCGATTTGAGTAATCCACTCGTTCAACTTGCAGAGAAAGGAATCCGAAAATCTACCCCTAAACTTTGTTTCAACAAGTCAAAATAAGTTTCTATTTACTCCTCAGATACTCTAAAATGTAATCAAACTATAATATTTCTTTCTGAATTTCTTTCGGAAAGCGATTTTAGCAGGTGTGTAATGTCTTCATGATGCGTGCACAAACACGGATTGCCAAGACAGATTGCTAAAACTGATATTTCTTATTCGTTTTTGAAGTTACAAGCCTGAAACCTTGAACATAGACTGCTGACAGCCTGTGGAAGCCTACCACCTTTGTGTCATTGGCAAACTTAATGATGGTTCTGGAGTCGTGCGCGGTCACTCAGTCGTGGGTGAACAGGGAGTACAGGAGGGGACTAAGCATGCAAGCCTGAGGGGCCGCCGTGTTGTGCGTCAGCATGGCGGATGTGTTGCTGCCTACCCTCCCCACCTGAGGGCGGCCCGTCAGGAAGTCCAGGATCCAGTTGCAGAGGGAGGCCTTCAGTCCCAGGGTCCAGAGCTTAGTGATGCACTATGGTGTTGAATGCTGAGCTGTAATCAATGAACAGTATTCTCACGTAGGTGTACCTTTTGTCCAGCTGGGAAAGGGCAGTGTGGAGTGCAATAGAGATTGCATCATCTGTGGATCTGTTGGGGCAGTAAGCGAATTAGAGTGGGTCCATTGTGTCTGGGATGATGATGTTGATGTGAGCCATGACTAGTCTTTCAAAGCATTTCATAGCTACATATGTGAGTGCTACGGGTGATAGTCATTTAGAAAGGTTCCCTTGGCATTTTTGGAAACAGGGACAATGGTGGTATGCTTGAAACATGTAGGTATTACAGACTGGGTCAGAGAGAGATAGAAAATGTCAGTGAAGACACTTGCCAGCTGGTCAGCGCATGCTCTGGGTATGTGCCCTACTAATCCATCTGACCCTGTTGCCTTGTGAATGTTAACCTGTTTAAAGGTCTTACTCACATCTGGATAATATGTGTGAAATGCTTGATAATGTGTTTGATGCTTACAGATACTGTAGATCCATTTTCTGGGTGACCTGAATGTAGACTGGTTTTCATCAGGCTGTACCTGTAATCTGGCTCAGGGTGTCAATCAACCTACCAGAATTTTTTGAAATAGTACAGGAACTACGTCATCCATGTGTATTGATCAAATTACCAATGCTGCATAACTTTGTTCTAAAGCTGTATGCATACCCATTAGATGTAGTGACCATAATATAGTGGCTATATCCAGAAAAGCCAAAGTTCCTAAGACTGGGACCAAAAAGTGTAAATGTTTTGTAATGATTCCAATGTTGAAGATGTACAAAATATTTGTTGGTCTGATGTGTGTACTGAGGAGCATCCAGACGCTGCACTTGATCCATTTATGAAATTGTTTCTTACAGTTATTGATAAGCATGCGCCTACTAAGAAACTGACTTTTAGAACTGTTAAGACTGTGGATTGATGAGGAATTGGACAATTTTATGTTTGAGTGAGATGAAGCAAAAGGAGTGGCTAAGTCTGGCTGCACAGCGTTCTGTAAATTGAGAACTTGTGTGAATAACTGAACAAAAATGGTTGAAAAAAAAACATTATTCTGAAATGATATCAAGAATGAAGTACTTTAAATTAAAGTATATTCAGAAATGCTAATTCAACTCAGGCTCATTCATCACAAAATGTTTTGATATTGCCAATTATTTTAATGGCTAATTCATTGGCAAAGTGGGCATACTCAGACATGAAATTCCAACAACAGACTGTGAGCCATTATAAAACATTGTGAAACATTGTCATTTAGAATTCTGTAAAGTTAGTGTGGGAGAGGTGGAGAAATTATTGTTGTCTATCAATAATGAGAAACCACCTGGTATTGACAACTTAGATGGAAAGCTACTGAGGATGGTAGTAGACTATAGTGGACAGCGAAAACCCAAACCCACTGTTACCAAGATACCGAACAGCGAAAACCCAAACCCACTGTTACCAAGATACCGGACAGCGAAAACCCAAACCCACTGTTACCAAGATACCGGACAGCGAAAACCCAAACCCACTGTTACCAAGATACCGGACAGCGAAAACCCAAACCCACTGTTACCAAGATACCGGACAGCGAAACCCCAAACCCACTGTTACCAAGATACCGGACAGCGAAATCCCAAACCCACTGTTACCAAGATACCAGAGAGCGAAAACCCAAAAGTACACAAACACCACTAAAGTAGAATAACCACAAGCCCGCACAAACACCAGCGGGCTAAACAAACTTAAATAACACCCATCCCAAAACCCCAACAATGAACAGGTGAAAACAATTAGAAAAAAACTAATAAAAAGTAAAAAGGGATCGGTGGCAGCTAGTAAACCGGCGACGACGACCGCCGATCGCCACCTGAACAGGAAGGGGAGCCACCTTCGGTGGTATTCGTGACACACTCCTGTTTTGTCATGTCTTTACTCAGACTCCTGTTTTGTCATGTCTTTAATCTGAGCCTGAGTAAAAGTGTTTGCCCTCTGACCTGGAGGGAAGCTATAGTCATTCCGCTACCCAAGAATGGTAAAGCATCCTTTACTGGTTCTAACAGACAACCAATCAGTTTGGTGTTCGACCAGATATAATGTTATTTCTCTGTGAATAATTAACAGAATTTCAGCATGCTAATAGTGAAGGGCACCCAACATGTACTGCACTTACACAAATGACTGGTAATTGGCTGAAAGAAATTGATAATAAGAAGATTGTAGGAGCTGTATTGTTAGACTTTACTTCAGCCTCTGATATTACTGACAATAATCTGTTATTGTTGAACATAATCTGTTATTGTATGTGTTATGGCTTTATATCGTCTACCATATCATGGGTTGAGATCTATCTATCCAATAGAACACAGAGGGTCTTCTTTAATGGAATATTAGTTCATGTAAAACATGTAAAGTGTGGTATTCCGCAGGGCAGCAGACTTGGTCCTTTACTGTTCTCTATTTTTACTAATGATCTACCAGTAGCCTTAAAAAGCCTGTGTGTCTATTTACATTGACGAGTCAACATTATACCTATCAGCAACCCCAGCTAGTGACCCTTAAGAGGTTAAGAGTTGCAGTCAGTCTTGGAATGGGTGGCTAGTAATAAACTAGTCCTGCACATATCCAAAACTAAAAGCATTTTATTTGGTACAAATCATTCCCTAAGACCTCAGCTGAATGTGGTAACGAATGATGTGGTGGCTGAGCAAAGTTCTTGGTGTGATGTTAGATTGCACATTGTCATGGTCATGGCATATTGATTCAATTGTTGTAAAGATCGGAAGAGGTCTGTCTGTGATAAAGATTTGCTCTGCTTTTTTTAACACCACATTCGACCTGCAAGCGCTGATTCTTTCACATCTTGACTATTTCCCAGTTAAATGGTAGGAGCTGCAAAAAAGGGCATAGGAAAGCTGCAGCTGGCCCACAACAGAGCATCACGTCTTGCCCTTCACTGTAAAAAGAGGGCTAATATCAAAAAGATGCATGCCAGTCTCACTTGGCTTAAAATAGAAAAAAAGATTGACGGCATCACTTCTTGTTTTTATGATAAATATTACTGTGATGAAAATTCCAAATTGTCTGTATATTCAAATAACATACCGTTCTGACAGGCATAATGTATGTACCCCACAAGACATGCTATCAGGGGTCTCTTCACAGTCTCCAAGTCCAAAACAACAACACACAGTATTGTATAGAGCCATGGTTGCATGGAACGCCCTTCCATCTCAAATTACCCAATCAAACATCAACATCAGCTTTAAGAAAACAATAAAACAACACCTCACAGCACAAAGCCTTTCCCTTTGCTGACCTAAATAACTTGTATGTTTATGTAAAGTAATATGTTTCTGTTAAGTGTTTTGTCAGCACAAGACCTTTTGTATTTCTATATTTCAAGAAAATGTATGTTGCTCTGTCCTTGAGCTGTCCTTGTCTATTATTGTTATGTACTATGTCATGGTTGATGTTTTTATGTTTTGATCCCAGGAAGAGTATCTGCTGCTTTTGCAACAGATACTGTTGATCCAAATAAAATCCTGAAACCTAAACCACCCCATGAAGTTCTACTGAGCTGGCTCTGCTCTGCCTGGTTGTTCTATGATGTTCTTAGCTGTTCTAAGCTGTATTTAATACTCTAAAAGGCAGCACTGCTGCTCCAAGTCAACTTTTTCTCCAGTTCCTATCTCTGCAGACACTCTCACAATCCCCCGCCCTCGCTCTCTCTCTCTTTCTCTCTTTCTTTCATTTTTCTTTCTTTCTCTCTCTCTCTCTCTCTCTCTCTCTCTCTCTCTCTCTCTCTCTCTCTCTCTCACGCACGCACGCACGCACGCACGCACGCACAAACGCACGCACGCACGCACGCACGCACGCACGCACACACGCACACGCGCACACACACACACACACACACACACACACACACACACACACACACACACACACACACACACACACACACACACACCTCATAGCTCACACACATCCCTCTGCACCAAGCCAAACCTTGCTACCACCATGGTAGCCATAGCAACATGCTGTGTGTTTGAATGAAGCATTGCAATACTCTCTCTCTAGTGCTCTCTCGATCTCTCTCTTTCTGTCTCTCTCTCTCTCCGTAGTTTAAATGAATATGCTGATCGGTGATGTGATAGCGTATGGACGAGATTAGATCAGATCTATAGCTGCTCAGTGTAGCTGCGTAGCCGGTATGTGGTAGCATCCAGATGTTCTGCTGATCAGTTTTATCTCTCCACAGTGGTGCATTGAGACGGGACTGGCTGGTTGACAGTATATTGAATGAGGTGTTGTATTTTATTGTGCAGAGACTGGGAGGTATGCTGCTGTATTTTAACATGCACAGATGATACAGTGTGTTGGGTGGTGAGCTGCAGCATGGATTTCATAGGCTGTGAAGGTGTGACTCTGTGCTGGTGTATTTTAGCTGTGATAATGTGTAGCTGCACATGTCATATAGCACAGTGGGAGTTATTGTACTCTGGTAATTGATGCTGTGATGGTATGGACTATCTATTTTGAAGGATTGTATTGTCACATGTTAACAGTGAGCTTTTCTGGTGTTATTTGGATGTGGACTGGATATTATAATAATTATATGTAGGTGTTTGGTAGTGGTTGTGGACTGGCACAGCACTAATAGTGAGCTGATCTAT